>NW_006799055.1:5320557-5339932 GCF_000442215.2 Lipotes vexillifer | reverse complement strand
TGACAGATTTTGACCTAAGTTTTTTTTAAGCTGTGAATTTTTGGTCCCTTTTTTTTTTTTTTTTTTTTTTTTGTCCTATGGATGTCCGGTGGCTCCAGCTCCATCTGATGAAAATCTGTCTTTTGCCTTTTGTAAAAGTGACTCGCCCCTCCTCCTCTTCCTCCCTTTTGTCTTATTTATAATTATCTTGGATATTCCTCAGTTTTTCATATGAACCAAGGCTCAGTGGTCAAGTCTCATTTAAAACTGCCCTTTAGTAATCTGACTGGAATTTCACTGAATCTGTATATTAAGTTGAGTACAATCGACATCTTTAAAATATTTACTTTTCCCATTTAGCAAAATGAAATATATCTCCATTTATTCTGGGTTCCTGTGTCCCATAACTTTTCATAGTTTTTTCTACAGAGGTCTTAAACAATTTTTGTTAAATGTATTCCCAGATACCATATAGTTTTTGTTGACAATGAGAAGTATATCTCTTATTCTACTGGATTACTTTTATTGTTCTTATAAAAATTCTCTACTACTTTCAAATACCAAATATTTTGAATCTCCCTTTCCAATTCAAATATTTTAGCTTTGGTTAAAACCTCTAGAGAAATATTAAATAGTAGGGATAATCCCTAACTTGAATAAGAATACCTCTAAATATGGGGATATATGTATATGTATAGCTGATTCACTATCTTATAAAGCAGAAACTAACACACCATTGTAAAGCAATTATACTCCAATAAAGATGTTTTAAAAAAAAAAGAATACATCTAAAGTTTTACCATGAAATGCTGCTTTTAACAGATATGTTTTTAAAGTTAAAAAAAACCCTCCTATCTAGTTTGCTAAGAGCTACTGTCATGAATGTGCACTGCATTTCTGACAGCCTCTTCTGCATTTATTGTGCCAAACACAATGCTGTCTCTTTCCTTTACCTTACTAATATGAGCAAGTGCAATGATAAAGAATAATACTGCATCCTGTGACAAATTCCACCTCTGCATGCTCTATTTTCTTTAAATACTGCTACATTCGCTATTTTTTTTTTTTTTTTTTTTTTGGTGAGATTTTTGAAAATGTGATCATGAGTAACATTGCTTTGGATTTTTATTTTATTTTCCTTGTCTAGCTAGATGTAGATTATTGGCCTAAAATAATAGGTGCATAATTTAATGCACCTTGAAATAAGGTGCATAATTTTATTTTGCTACGTTCTTGGAATAGTTTGTCTTGAAGTTTTGTTAGAAGTCATCTATTAAAAAATGTCTCATCTTGTCATTTGAAGGAGGGATCAGGAGGGACCAACATACAAATGTATTTCTTTTAAAAGTTATCGGTTTAAGTTTCTTAAAAAACAAATTTATTTGAGACAATTTTGGTAAGGTATATTTTTCTAGATAATAATCCACTTCATCTATATTTTCAAAAGTTTGGTACGATGTTGTATGTGGCATTTTCTTGTTTTAAAATATCTCTCAGGGGCTTCCCTCGTGGCACAGTGGTTAAGAATCCACCTGCCAATGCAGGGGACACGGATTTAATCCCTGGTCCGGCAGGATCCCGCACGCAGCGGAGCAACTAAGTCCGTGCGCCACAACTGTGTCTATAACCCACGAGCCACAACTACTGAGCCCACGAGCCACAACTACTGAGGCCCACATGCCTAGAGCCCGTGCTCCACAACAAGAGAAGCCACTGCAATGAGAAGCCCGTGCACCACAATGAAGAGTAGCTCCCGCTCGCCATAAGTAGAGAAAGCCCGCGCACAGCAACGAAGACCCAACACAGCCAAAACTTAATTAATTGATTAAAATAAAATAACTCTCTGTTCATTAAAGTTATGCCTACTCTGTAATTCTTAGTGTTGTTTATTTGTTCATTTGCTGACCAATCCTGAGTTTCTCCTGCTCACTCTGTTCAGATTATAATCTATTTTTAATCCTCTCAGAGAAAAGTTTAAATATATATATTAACTATGTGTTTTTCTAACGATATGTGACAGTATTCGGTACCTCTAACTTTCTCCCTAAACTACAAAGACTTTAGCATATTTAACCTTTCCTGTTCATATTTCTTATTGTTATATGCAGATTTAGTATCTTTGTGATTGACAATGAATTAACTTTGGTAATATGTTTTTAATTCTTTTTCTCTGTTCACTATTGTCTCTGTCATGGCACACACATTCAATTCTTTTTGTCTATGTTTATTTGCTTCCTGCAAATATACCTTTTATAGTACTTTTAGTAAGCATATGTGGTTTGTAAAGTCTTACCTGTCTTTATATTTCTCTATTCTGTGCTCCCTGTTGAATGATAATTCAGCTGGGTATAGAACTGAAGTTGATATTATTTGTCTCTCAGTGATTTGAAAGCTGTTACTCTGTGGCCCTCTGCTCTATATTGTTGATGTTGAGAAGTCTATTCAAATAACTGCCATCCTTTTTGGGTAATTAGTTTTCCTCATTATTGGTTTAATATTTTCCCCCTCTATCTAGGTGTGGATTTTAAAAAATCTTTCATGGGACTTAAAATGGATAATCGGGCTTCCCTGGTGGTGCAGTGGTTGAGAGTCCGCCTGCCAATGCAGGGGACACGAGTTCGTGCCCCTGTCCGGGAAGATCCCACATGCCGCGGAGCAGCTGGGCCCGTGAGCCATGGCCGCTGAGCCTGCGCATCCGGAGCCTGTGCTCTGCACCAGGAGAGGCCACAACAGTGAGAGGCCCACGTACCGCAAAAAAAAATGAAAATTAAAAAAATAAAATAAAATGGATAATCAACCTAGAGACTCCATACGTTTCTTCACTCTGAAAAATTCTCAGCTTTTAGCCACTGTCTCTATAAACATTGTTTTTGGTCCACTTCCTCTGGTCTTGGTGTCCTTCTGTTCTCTAACTAGATTTTGATTTATCCTGGACCTTCAAAGTCTGTCTACCACTTTACCTAACTGGTCTTTTGTATTTTCAAAAAATCTCTTTGTCTTTTGGGGGCACATTCTGAGTAAATGCCACAGTACTGAGTTTCAATTCTCTAATTGTCTTTGGAACTAGAATGTTTTGGAAGTTGGATTTGTAGGCAGAACTTGTCAAGAAGGATCTCCATGCCTCTGTTTCTTTCTCTCTCTCTCTCTCCCTTTCACACACACACACACACACACACACACACACACACACACACACTCTTTACTGACTTTTCTAGGAACTGCAGTTGTGCACGTCTTCCCCAGAAGCCCACTCCTGAATCCCAGCCTCTGCAGGTCCAGAGCCCCTACTCTGAAGTGATATTGGGGATATAACTTGCATTCATTCATGCAGTTAACCAAAGTGAAGCACAGCTGTTCTGAGGAGCACTGTGCCAGAAGGACCCTCCAACCCTGGCCGTACAGCCCTGGCCACCACATTTCTGCTGGCCCTCTACCAAGAACTCAGCATGACTCCTTTTATTATTTTTTTTTCCAAGGAAGACACATTTTACTATAAGAGAAAGGCAATAAGTGGACAACTGCGTAAACAGAAAAGGGGAAACGCAATGTTAGAGTTATACACTCTAGATTAGACATCAAACCCAACTTGGGGATAAATTTGAGGAGTGCTTATTGGCTCAAAATATTACCTCAGCACTGAAATTTCACTTATATTCTTTATTAAAGTTGGTTATTCTCCCACACAAGTCCCCCAAACGTGGATAGCAAGGAATCATTCTGAATGCTTTCTGTGCCTCAATTCTCAAAATCAATCAGTCAGCAAGACTGGACATTATCTCCTTTATATTTTTAGAATCTTGCTTCTTTATATCCCATCTAATGACCTCATAATCTTTACTATGGTAATAGTCCCTTCACTATTCATCCTGATCTAATATTTATGTAAGAGTTAAATCCCATTTTTTAAAATGCTGTTAAAGCTCACTCTTATTTCATAATATAATGAGTTAACTTTTTCAAGGAGGCTATCCTTTTATAACACTTAGTTTGGCCCAGTCACTTTCTACATGACTTTACATATTTATTCACCTAATGATCACAATACTCCTGTGATGTAGATGCTATTAACAGGCTTACTTTACAGCTGACCAAACTAAAGCACAAAAATATTATGTCATCTTCCAAAGGTCATGGAGCACATAAGTGGCACGCTGGTCCCAGAGACTGTGCTTTTGACCGTTACATGTAACCACAATATCCAGTTCATACCACCTTTGCCTCTAAGGTTAACAAACCGAAATTTTGCATCTTTGTAAGGCTTTAAAGTTCTTTTGGAACAGAATCTAGCTTATTCATCTGCATACCATCCAGGGCTGCTTTCAAACTACTATAGCGGCAGAATTGAGTCATTTTGACAGAGACCTTATGACCCTTAAAACTAAAATATTTACTGTTCTGGCCATTTGCAGAAAAAAGCTGCCAACTCCTGCTGTAGAGCAATAGTTATGCCTCCTGCAAGCAGTCTTCTTAAGTGAGGGTGTCTTCCAAGCTCTGAGGGGCAGGTTTGCACAGGCCTGTGATGCCCGTTTGTGGGCTGACGTGATGAGACACCCTCACACTCGACTTCAGGCTGATCTCACAGAGTCTGGGCCCGTGGCGTTGGAACCGAAAAGGACCCTGGAGGCCACCTTCATCTGTGAACAAGACCACCAAGAACCTACAGGTGCGCAGACCTGAGCTGGTGGAGGAGCCAGCCTTAGCCTTCGATTCTCTTTAAACTGCGGCTCAATAGAGTGTCGGGAATTCTAGAGCAGACCTAAAACTGACATTCAGTACATTATTTTGAGATTAAATAAAACATGCACTCAAAGGATTACGTGCCAGTTTTCACAGGGGCATGTGAATAAATGCCCATGCAGAATCACTATGCTTTGCAATTTATTTTTTTTAATTGGAGTATAGTTGACTTACAATATTGTATTAGTTTCAGGCGTACAGCAAAGTGATTCAGTTATACATGTGTATGTATATATCTATATTCTTTTTTTGATTCTTTCCCATTATAGGCTATTACAAGATACTGAGTGTAGTTCTCTATGCTATACAGTAAACCCTTGTGGTTTATTTTACACATGGTCCTGTGCATCTGTTAATCCCATACTCCCAATTTATCCCTCCCCTCCTTCCCCTTCGGTAACCATAAGTTTGTTTTCTATGTGCAATTTGTTTAAAGAGCAAGCTGCTGTATGGCAGGAGTGTCTGGTCTGCAGCCTGCTTGGTGCTTGTATGTCGGAAAGATTACAAGGCAACACAGCACGATTTTACCTACAGGTCGTCAAGGCTAGTTTACTAGTCCGTTGAACTGCCCCAGGGGATCATCAAATTCTACCTTAGGTAAGTTTTGCAAGAGTGTGACAATAATTTCAAAAGGTTTAAGTGAAAGAAATGGCCAAGTTTTTCCCCCTCTCAATTTTTAATTAGTGGTATTAAATTACAGAAATACCAAAAAAAAAAACATTGACCATGAAGTCCATCTGTCTTTTAGGCTCATGCAGATTGTCTGAAGTGGCACCAAAAGGGTATTCACGTGGGAAGAGAGATTACCAGCATGAAGCTCCAGTCGCCCCTTTTCCATCTGCAAAGTGCGGACCTCGAGTCTCCCTGTGGGAGCTGAGTGAACACAGCATCCCTAAGCCCACAGGACCCTGAGCCATACTCACAATTACATGCAATAAACCTCCCGGAGATGCTTTGTCCTATTTCATTTTGAACTCGTGTCCCTTCGGAGCCAAGTTCACTACATTTCTGTAGCTAAAATTGAATGTGGGAGCATATCGTGTTTTATACTGATTATGATACCACTGTGTCCTCTCACATTTATTTGTTGGTCATTAGAAGATCTGTCTTGTCCTCTCAGTTCCTAATTTTGACCAAAGTGGCTCATCCCAGATACATTAATCCTTTTGTTCAGTGAGTTTCCTTTCTATTTAAGAACTGAATGCATCAAGCTCCCTTAAGTATCTATGATGAGCAAAAATCTATCATATTTTAGCTAATGGCTGTATTAACTTTGTTATCTCTTCATAGAAGCGCAGAGAGAAAGCTGCACATGTGCAAAGGGAACGTACCTTAACAGAAAGGGAGTGCTGTGGCTCGCATTTTCCACCGTTATCACACGCAGACCCGAGGAGGTGTCGCGGCGGCCGGGGGAGACGGTGTTCCCCGGTGGCATCGTCTTTCCCTGTGTAGACACAGTGGGCAGGTGTCATGATTAGAGTTGACAGCTTGAGTTTGGAACTCCGAAGGGAACACGCCAAGGACAAGGAGGCAGTGAGGTGGAAGGAGAGGAGCTGGGGGCCACGGGAAGGAGGGGCCGCGTGGGAGAACTTGGGCCGCTGCCAGGAGCCACTGCCAGGGCTGGGGTCCAGGGAAATCTGGCCACGCTCTCCCCCAAATCTGGCCTCCCGGGAGCTGGAAGGGAGACACCAAGGATAAGGTACACAACACTCTACTTGCTATATGAGGGGTTTGTTCGCTTTTCTGTTTTAATGACAATGATCAGGGTTACCTGCAGTGCAAGTTCTGGGGCACAAGGTTTATACCAAGGAGAGACTGAAATTCAGAAACTGCGTGTCACTCTTTATCTGGCTCTTACCCGACATGTACACAGTTCCTGATGGAATACAGGTACAGTAGGAAAAAATATCTCACCCACAATATTTAGGGCCTGATACTTTCTGAATTTAAGACATTTCCAGAGTTGGGATACATTAAGCCTCAAAGCTTACAAAAACTAAAACAAAATTACCTGGTAAGGTATGGTACAAACCATGTAATTTAAATTTCCTAAGAAATGAACACTTTTACAACCATTATTATATGACTATATTTGATCTCAACTTGTAATTTGCTTAACATGCTAAGAACATCTTTTCTAGTCAGGACATATAGATTAATTCCATTGTTTTTATTGGATGCAGAGTATGTCACAGCTTGGATATATCAAAATTTATTTAACTCTTTCCTTACTGATGGTCATTTAATTTGTCGAATTTGTTACCACGTTTTGTTTTTTGATACTAAAACTAGTTTTGCAATGAAAAAAAAATGAACAGTTTTTAATTGCATTGTTAGAAGACCTTTTATTCAATACAAATATATCATAAAATCATGGATATGTATTAAGGATCTATCTTTTTCAGTCATTTGAAAGCATACAGGTTTATCTAACAGGAGAAGATAATACAATAAATCCGAGTGCATGCCCAAATATATTTTAATTGCCAATTATTGCACTGAAAATAAACATTTGCATTAGATACTCATTTCTGTAAAAGAGTAATGCTATAATTTTTAAGTAGTATTTATTCAAAGCAAATACTTTTTTGATATACAGGTGGGCTGTGACAGAATCCTATCATCATGATTAAAATCCGCAGAAACCTTAGGAAGAGAAAAATGAGCCCTTTGGAAAAGATCCATCCAAGGCAGCAGTATAATATGTTATGCCTCTATCCTCCCAACTTCCGTTTTCACCATCTTCTTTATGGCAAAGATCTGTGTTCTGTGAAATTGATTAGATGTTTTTAACAAGAAGTCATTTTTGACCCATTCATTATTACCCTCACAACCCTGAATGTTACATACAGTCACTACCCAGTCATTTGTAACCTGGTAACTCACAGCATCACCGCTCATGCATTCGTCATTACACCATCTCAGCATCACCAGCCATCACAGCATCACCAGCCATCACAGCAGCATCAGCTCAGCATCACCAGCCATCACAGCATCACCAGCCAACACAGCATCATCATCTCAGCATCACCAGCCATCACAGCAGCAGCATCTCAGCATCACCAACCATCACAGCATCGCCAGCCATCACAGCAGCAGCATCTCAGCATCACCAACCATCACAGCATCACCAGCCAACACAGCATCATCATCTCAGCACACCAGCCATCACAGCATCATCTCAGCATCACCAACCATTACAGCATCGCCAGCCATCACAGCATCATCATCTCAGCATCACCAACCATCTCAGCATCACCAGCCATCACAGCATCACCAGCTAATGCAGCAACTCCAACCAACACACGCCCACTAACCATCACAGCATTGCCATACCACCAGAACATCATCAGACAATCGGAACATCACCATACCATCAAAAATTGTTTTTTAATCAATCCAATGATAATATTTTAAGAATAGAGTATAAGGAGAAATTTTTATGGAACAATTATGCATGTTTCCTGGGAGTTCAGACTGAGATATATAAATGATCTGCAATTCTCTGAGAGATTGTAACACAGAAGGTCTGGTCTGATACATAGATTTGGTTAATACTTTAACAAGAATTAATAAGAATGGAATATATATGAGGGAAATATCAAGAGAGAATGTCAGCAATAATTAGAAAATATCACTGAAAGAAGGAAATCAGCTCTCAGAGGAGCTGGAATCACACCAAAAATAGATGTTGCCCATTTCCTAGTTTTGCCAGCTTGGATACCCTACCACACCTGTTTTTATAATCCAAACAACTTGCTACTAAATCCAGTCTCCAAGACCTCTTGTGTGCATGTGTTTTAAGTTTATACCTACCACTGCTCAGAGCTACCTTCCTTGAATTACTTCAGTACCTGCCAAGTTTTTTGCCCAGGTCTGATCCAGTTGTTGAAAACTCATAGCCAGAAGAGCAAATCTGCTGGTGACATTGCATCACTGCACCACTGAATCATGTACGGAGTTCCAACAAGCACCTAGACCTTACATGGCAACTTTCAGAGCCAACAGGTAAATCTTTCAGGATCTAGTCATTTTAAAAACTGTTCCACCTCAGAAATTAGATGTTCATCACTTATGGACAGTATTTGTGATCAGAAATCTGAGTAAGAGGTCAAGTAATCTATGGTTAAGGCTATGATACTGATTTTAACTCTTACAGAGGTTTACTTAAAGAAAGTAAGAAACTATCATCAAAATAAGAATGCCTTTGAAATGTATATAAATTGTATTTAAATTGCTGTGAAAATCAAAAAATAGTTATGCCATTATCATATTAAACATACCCTTTGTTCCCTTTTCTTTGTTGATTTCATTAGGAAAAATACTGGATTTGCTTTAAAAAAAAAAAACCCAGTTCATTCTAAATTAGATTTTGTATGAACTGGAATGTTTCAGGGAGAAGAAAGGGGTAAGTCTGAGAAGAATATCACCCACAGACTCTCTGGGTTTCTCCCTTTGATGGACTCAGATATTTCCCCACACACTTCTATTCTATCATCTGATGTAAAATGTAAACCTACAGCATATGTGTAAACACGACTCCAAAGACGACTGAGGTGATCCTCTTTCCAGGATGGAATCTGAGTGAGTCTTTTATGCCCCGTGTGTATGCTCAGCTGAGCTGTGCCCCGACCCCTCATGCAGGCTCTGGCCCCGGATCCCAAATCAGCCAGTGTGGAAAGTGCCCACCGAGAGCACAGTGTTGCCCCATGCCCTCCCCTGTCCACACCGCTTCCGTTTTACCATCACTAGTTAATCTAAGTCTTGTTCCCTTCTGTTTGCACGGACACGGCTCCCTCTCAGAATGTGTCACCCAAAGCACAAACTGAGTCTCTCCTCAGTGGATGCCCAGAGCCAAGTGTGGTACCCAACACAGGGTTACTGTTTGTTCAACGGTCAGTGACTCACGGAAGGGATGAAGGGATACAGAGAACGGCTCACACCCATTTCCCCGCCCATCGGATGTATTCACTCATCACAAAATTTCCATGACAACCCAGAGCTGCTTTCCCACTTCAAATAGCACACCCTAAAAGCCGTGATTCCACATGCTTAAAATAAGGTAATTGTCAAGAATAAATTTCCCCTAGAGCGAAATTAAGGGCCTGTCCAAATGTTTTTCAGATTATTATAATTGTGCAGTACTGCTTATCAATCCGAACTATCTACAGAAATGGAATCTAACTCAGCAAACAGACAAATTTACTTGGCTCTGTTTTAAGATTAAAAGCAAAATTACAAGTAAAAAGGAGAACCCGTTTGATTTTTGATACTCACTGTACCTCCTTTTACTAGAAAATTATACGTCCTGAATACTCAACATGCCAATACTCCTTCTTAATTGAAAAGTAAGATTCATACATGAAGGCAGAGATTTTTTTATCATTTTGAACAACTAAAATATTACAAACGAATGACACGAGTGTGAAGAGAAAGAGAACGAAGCAAAGCTCTTAACCAGTGCCATTTCTGTAACAGCTCCTACTTGGGAAAGTAACATTGTTCAGCATCGCTGGGGAATGATAACCCCTCTAAGTAAAAGGAATGATATTGGTTAGGATGACTCAGAATTGCCTTGGCACTTAAATAAATTCACGGGGGGTATACGTGCTCTTAGTACGTGTGTTTATCTAATACCTAAAACTTCTGTTTAAATAGAAAACGGTCACAAACTGTTTCTTTTTATCTTGTAAGGCAGAAAAATGGCATGTGAGCGCTGGCCAGGAAAATAGTCCCTGCATAAGTGAATAAACACCCTTATCTTCCGCACGGTAATGGACGTGCCAGGTGATCTCCCCTCTGGCACTGGAAATTATTCATCCAGTGTACTCTTAAATCTACCATCGTTTCCTGGTTTTTGAAGATTTTCCCAAAAGACATTAGCTAATTTGTCCGACTGATTTCATAATGAGAAGTGGATTAATTACCTCTCCCCATCTTTGTCTCCAATCAACTCTCCCTCTACAAATAAAACTACCTAAATATATGTAGGTAACGAGAACAGAGAGGAAAAGCTAAGACTCTGCATTTAGGAATGAGTCTCAAGTCTGAGAAACTGTCCTAGTCCAAAGGACCCTCAGTGGATATGATGACGCCTTGTAACAGGGAATCCAGGATGGGATCCTGGAGCAGGGCGGTTGGTAAGAACTAAGGAAATAGGAACAAACTATGGACTTTAGTTAATGACAATGCATCAGTATTGGTTCATTCACTGTGACAAATGTGCCGTAGTAACAGAAGATGTTAATAATGGGAAAGTGAGCCTGGGATGTATGGGAACTCTATACTACCTTCTCAACTTTTCTGTAGATCTGTCTATTCTAAAATAAAAATTATTTTAAAATGCTTTCTCTTACTGACTGAATTATTTTGCCCCCGATGAAATATATTTAGACTATTATGCTACAGTCAAAATTAGTCTAAAGATTTTTACAAAAATCTCATCAATTAAGAGATAGAGCTGAACTGTGACAAAACACAGTCCTCCTTTGATTTTATAAAACAGTGCATTTTTCTATGCTTATCTTCATGTGATTAATAAAGCACGTAGGTGAAATGAGCTGGCAGAATTCACCAAAGTTGTAGAACATTTTGAGTTGCTACATGTAAAATAATTATGAATCAAATTTAGGAATTACACAGAATAGTCTCTTCCAGGGGACCAAGGCACTGTGGAAATGGCTCATTTTTATTAATATTCCATCGTATTCAATAGTTGACAATGGGGGGAAGTCACCATATTAAAACTAAGCACAGGGTGTGGGGTGGCCCATGACAGTGAAAAATACGTGGCTTAACCAGGTCATAAATGGGCCAGGAACTGCTTTTTGGGACACAATGCCCTAGAAACTGAACAATTACAGGAATCAAAAACCACTGGAGCCTTTCTGAGTCTTTTATCAAATGATTCTGCAAGACAATTCATTTCTAAAATCTTTCTCTCACTTACTAATAAATATCTTCCATAGATGTGGATGATGAATGTGTATATACACGCTTGGAAGTTTTAATATTTTACTCTCATAAAATTAGTAGAAGTGAGGGGCTCTGCATTTTTCTTTTATTCCAGAAATAAGCTTTCCATATAATCTAATGGAATTACATGTGCCTATATCCTTGTGTGTGTGTGTGTGTGTGTGTGTGTAAAATCAGGTCACAAGTGATGCAGACTCGCCAATACACTGAGAAAGCTATCAACCAAGTGAATAAATCAGAGACCGTACGTGTTCCTGTCCTTACCCTGCAGAGCTAGGTTATCATTTATGGGTTGTTTGGATTTCTTGCCCCCTTCTGTAGGGAGAATTGTGTGAATTCTTCCTCGTGCTTAGATGTGTGAAAAGTAGCCCTAAGCGTTCCTTGAGGAAGCAAACATTATATTTAAGGCAACACGTTAACACATATTCCAAATTGTGAAATGGATTTTTTTCCTTTGTGCTAAATCTGTGCTAACAGTGGGCTCTTCTCAGCATCCTCCAGTGTGGCTGGTCCCTTGAAAAGGTTTCTAGCGAACAGGGGTCTGTGGAAATCCTGCCAGGAGAAGCGTGAGCCCACACAGCCTACCTCATGTGATGGCCTGTTGGTAAATGGAGAAAAATCCCGAGATCAGCTCACCCCACACTGCGATTCCCAGAGCCCAGACTGTTCGGGGTGCTTGGGAGAAAGTGCGTCACGGTGCAGTTTTCCTTGTTGGGCTTTTTTACAGAAGGGGAAGAGTAATTGAATATCCTGAATCCGGTCCACGTATGGCTCCCACTGGTGTAAAGGGAGGATTTGAACACGAAAGGAATGTGAGTTGTTCACTCAAACTCCTGCAGGGTGTGTGTGGCCCAGATTCCAGCCCTTCACAGACAGCCTGAATCAGGGCTCCAGACAGGAAAATGAAACCCATCCAGGAGGCAGTGCCCGTTTGAGCACCCTCGATTTTTTTAAGACGTTTTGAATAATTTTTCTTCATTTTCTTGTCTTCATGGTGAATTACAGCATCCCCCCTGCTATTTATAGCGTTTGCACATCAGTCTAAAGACCGGGATAGGGTCTATTTCTGCAGCGCAGAGGCTGCCTTGGATGACGGGTCACGTGTGTCAAATCCACGCCAACGCGTGACAAAGCGCTCTTGGAAGGGCCAAGATGTGAAAAGACTACGAAAGCACACATGTGGTTTTTGAAAGAAAAGGGGAGAGAGAAACAGCACATCTCCATCCCCAGCGGACAGGGAGTCCGGCAGAAAGTGTTCCATTTTCAGTAAAACTTCTCAGGCTCCACTGAAACCTGGATCAGGTTTATTCCTAGTGATGCCCCTGGTGGCCCTGCAGTGGGAGTGATTACAGGGGTGACTTGCCCCCCACCACCGATATCGTGGGGATCATAAAGGGCCCCTGGGGAAAGTGAACCACAGTTCATGTCCCTGTAAAGGGAGCAGAGGAGGCAGGGACCCTGTGCTCTCCCCAGACCCCGGCCTGTGTCTTCACGTCCTAATGGGATGTAACAAATGGACTGAACCCCGAGGCCATGGGGCTCATGCTTACACGCGTAATGATTTTAAAATGTGTGGCTGTATCTTGAGGAAGAACAGACCTTGACATAATATCCGTTATCAAACGGCGGTAATTGACACAGAGACAGGCTGCGCTTTACACTGGGTTGTAATGAATCTGCTTGGCTGACCCCAGAGCCTGCACTTCTGAGCGCCCACGACTCACGACCTGATGCTCTGTCAACTGCTCCAGGAGAGATGAATTACGGATGAGGTACTAATGACGCATTTCATCACCTGTTTACCTTCAGTGATCAGTGGCCCTCCTTTAATTTACGAGAAAGACGTTTTTTGAAGCTACTGTCAGTTAGAACGGCCTCTTGTTTGAAGTGGTTATAAAGTAACACATACCTGAGGAAACTTGGCTTCTGGTTCTAGTACTAAAGTTCTACAGGAGGAGAAAGAGAAAAAAAATCAGGGTTTTCTAAACAAGAGAGGAAAGGTTAACACTTGTGATTTCTTCCATTAGTAGGTTTTACTTCTCAAATAAGGGCCGCCAGTGAAGTTAACCCATCAGAATATGTTCTCATAATTTAGGATCAATACTGGAGCAAGAGTCCCATAGGCTCTGTGCTGCATTTCATGTCAGCATCCATTCCTAATACGTGGAGGGTCACAGAGGCACCATCGCAGAAAAGAAAGATCAAAAGAAGTGGGTTGAGATCCCAACTCTGTGTGGCTTCGGTAGCCACTTATCCTACTGCATTTTAAATCTCCTCAAACGCCTTTCCCACCGGACCGTTGTGCAAATAATAAGACAAGATTAGAAAATGGTTTTATACTGTCTGGTACCAAGCAAGCAGCCGTGCCATTCTCCGTTCTCTTGCATTTTAACAGCTATTAACTTTCAATCCTATTGATTTCAAATCAACAGATATTTGTGCTGCAGGGGATAGAGATCATCATTAAGGAACCATAATAACCGAATAACTATAATAAAAGGTAGAATAAAGCAGTCAGTTTCTCTAAGAACTTTCTTGCCTGTTTATTTCAGCTTTAGGTTTTTCTTTTTCCATTCTTCGTTCATTTTTATATAAAAGTATTACATTAAATCTCATGAAATCTAGTTTAATATGTCCTAGTTTCGAATCCTAATGTAATTCGCCCCTGAAAAAAAATCACAGAGTTGCACTAGCTTACAATTACCTCCCACATAGAATCGAAACTCTACCTGGTGGGTGAAGCCGTGTGCATTTACTAACCGTATCAGCAGACACTAAAGTTACACGAGACAGAACTCAACTCAAACCAGCTTGATCTGGTGGGGGACATACCGGCCCCCTTGCCTAAGAAAGGGGCAAACGGCCCTGGGCATAGAGGGATTCAGGATGCAAACATTTCCCCAGGAAGCCTTCTGTTCTTCCCCTCCAGGCTCTGTTTTCCATTTTCTTGGCCTCCTTTTCAGGCAGGCGGTCTCTCTCTACAGGCTGGCAAGATGGCCCAGTGGCAGTTCTAGGCTTACAACGTCCCTACAGCCAGCAAATACAGTGAGAAGAAATCATCTTTTTCAGGAAATTCTAGCGAAAGCCTTAGAAAGGTGGTGTCTGGTCCAGTTGGCTTATGGCCCCTTCCCTGAACCAATCACTGTGGCCAGGTTGGTACAGACTCTGATTAGCCACCTCTATGACTGAAAGGGAAGGAGACCAAGCACATCACACACATTCAATGGGTTTTCTACAGAAAGACGTGTTCAGGTACAAGGAAAATTATAGAAGAGAGTAATGGCTAGTCGGTGATACCCCTGCTCTGGTCCTGAGGCTGACCTGGCTCCGACCTTCATTCTTCCTTGGATACAACTTCTTGGGGAGAGGACAGTTCGGTCTTCGGCGACCTTCACTCAGGACACCGACCCTGCCTCCCAGTGTTCTCCTGCGACTTCCGTTTTTACTCTGCCCCATTCTCCTTCCCGGTCCCTAAATCCTCACGCCTCTCTGCACCTCTCTGGTCGGTGACTTATTTGGCCTCGTAAGCTGATTCCTGAACAAGGCTGTCCTTATCAGGCTACCGGATCCCTGTCACCCTGGTCACCTCCACGAATCCTGTCCAGCCTGGTTTCTAAGGGACCCGCACACACGTCCCCAAAACTGTCTTCCAGCTTCTCTCTTACTGCTGTCCAAGCTCCAGAGACAAATGTGCCCAAAGACAAGCAGACTATTCTCTAAAATAGTCCTCTTTTGCCTAACTCCTTGTGAGTTTATTTTCTGTCACTTTTTTTTTATTAGCCTAAACTAATATACTCCTCAATTTCTCATTCCATTAAATCTATTCATGTTTTTCTAACCACCTCCCCCCCTTATTTGCTGACTGTTGGACTCCGATATTACTTTAAAGGCCACAGAACCATTGGAAAATGGAAAATGGTATGGATTTAGATTTGGGAGGCACCAGCTCAGGGGCCAATTCTACCACTTCTAACTGGGGACTTGCTGCAAATCACTCCCCACGGGGACAGCTCAGCATCGGTGAACCAGGACACTGTCCTTAGAGCTTGTTGTGAGGCTCAGATGAGACAGGGCATGTCTGCCAATTGCAAATATTTTTCAATTGTATGTTTCAATCTTTATACTATTTATTATTTATTTCACATACTTGTTTTCCTGATAGTTTGGTTTTGCTAATCCCACCAAATTAGACATATTTGAAGGAGACCAGGAATTATGAACTATATTCTGCTAGCATAGCTTTAGGAACACAGTAGATGCCCAATAAGTATTTTATTTCATGCTTGGCTCTGAAATATAATGTAAGGAGAAATACTTGGCAGTTTTGAGCCTTTAAAATTGGAGTGTCAACCCTACTATCACTATAACTTTAACACCAAAGTCAAATCTTATCATTTAGGCAACATGGAAGAGATGAACAGAATTCCATTTATGTGGAACTGTCCAGAGGGAGCCATTAATTCATTTTCTCTTGAGGAACGAGAAGGAAAGGCAATTGCAGTGTAAAAATAATGACTCGTATGTCATTATAAAGCTGGGAATACCTGCTGAACTTGTACTTAATTTTGGATTCAAGGAATAGATTATACTCGCCCAATCTTTTATCCTTCTGCCTGGAAAGCAGAGAAAACCAACGTGGAGAATGAGTGACAGACAGACACAGGGAGACACACGAATAAGATGTGAAAACACCATCCTTGTTCAAGTGTCCCTCAACTTAGACTGCTTTCCAGTCTCATGTTTTATGAGGCACCTCAGCATCCTTGTAATAAGTTCCCATATTTACTTAAGATCATCTGAGTTGGATAAAAATCAGCCCTGATAAGCAGTTTAATAATGTCATTTCCAATACATGAGACAAGTAAAAATTCTACCATTATTCACTTCATGAAGGAAGATAAAATACTAAGTTCATGACATTAGGGTAAATATTAGGATGAAAAAGGTGAGGGAGATTTTATTTCGGTGTAGGGTGGGCACCTACCAGAGGACAGAATAGCTCTTTCCAGGCACAAGGAAGCTAGTTTCTTTACTAATAGATTGTACTGGTTGAGTCTAGAGTCCCACGCTGGACCCTCAGATTTGAACCAAACCCCGGCACTGTGATTTAATAGCTGCATCACCATTCACAAATCACAGAACCTTTCTGTGCCTCCTTTTCCTCTTAGTAAGAGGCAAATAGCAACGAAATCCATCACGTAGCGTTGTTTGGATGATGAGATGTTGAAATGTACCAAGCACGCTTAGCATGTGCCTGGAATGCAATAATATTCAGTAGCTATAACTGTATTTATGACTGTGGAATGAGGGGTTTTTGCAGAGTTGAGGTTAGCGGTCTGCTCTTGAAAGCAAAATATCTTAGAATTAACGAGTAGCTCCGGTCTGTGAAGCTGCTCCCACGACAGCTCAGAGCAGCATTTCTCCTCTCAGTGCCCAGCCTTGGCAATGTCTCCACCTCCACAGCTGGGCTTGCACTTGAACCCATTGCATCAGGAGCATCCCCTCGGTTTTCTCAATCCTTTACATCCTTAGCCCTGTACCACAACCACTGACATTCCAATCCACTCTACTACAGCATCAAGAACCTCTAAGAAAATACAAATAGTATTTACTAAACCTGATTCACTATGGGATAAACATGCACTGGTGTATATAACAGGGAGATTTTCTTCAAAGCAAAATAAAGCAAAACAAAATTTTATAAAACACTATCTTAATTATTCATTTCTGACCTCAAGTTTCAATTAATGGAAGGCCTCATTCTATAAACAGTCCAATGAGTGACCAAGCATCCACTTATCAGTTCATCTTCACTGCCATTTATCAACCTATCGGTTAAACCTGTTTATCATTCCTCATGATTCTTAGTCCCAGTATACTGGATCTAATTCTATCTTTAAAGCATGATCTACCGTGTACACTAGTGAAGTCCCAAATTATTGTTACCCAGATGTGGACTATTTCCACTGTTTAGCAAACCTAACCAGAGTTTGGGGAGGATTCTAAAGGAGATTTAATTAAATCCTCCCATTTTATTACATCTCAGCATTTCTGGTAAGAGTTGAGTGGGGTAGAACACTGCAGTTGGGGCTGAAATAAACTCTAGAGCCTGTCTGCAGATTTCATTTAATTATATTACTGCTTCCATGATGAACGTGGCAATTACGTGTTGACTGGAGAATCTGAATCACAAAGAATGACCTCTAAATAAAAGAGCTTTTAAAAACCTTAATTTGATGTCTTGGTTGAAAGATGCTAAAAATAAAATTAAAACTAAGCTCTTTCAGGGGCAATATTAAAATATTCTCATCTAGCCAGCGAAAGTACTCTAAAATCACATGCCAATTATACAGCTTTTAAATTTATTTTTTAAATATTTGTTTCTTCTAGAAGTAAACGGTTAATGCAATCTTTTAAAAATAATTCTCAGTATTAAATGGCCTTGCGGCTCCTTCTCTATGTACTTACAAATATTGGTGTATAGAGACCTCACTTTAGTGATCATTTTCAGCTTAGACTCATCAGGGAAATAAGTACAGGTCATGGTCTGAAAATGAAACAGTGGTATTTTAACTTAGCTCTTTAAAAAAATTTATTTATTTTTGTCTTACTTTAACATGGTCACATGTTAATATATATTTTCCCTAAGTTATATAGAGCATAAAGGTTAATTTGCTGGGTTTTTCTTTTTTATGTTCATCTTCTGTACCCATACATAGGACTACCAGTTGCTAGAGAGAAAAAATAATTTTTCTCCTTCCCAATATTGTGGTAGAGAATTACACTCTTAAACCTTCCAAAAGTCATTAAAATCCATTATCTGCTAGTAGAGAAAGTGATTTTCCTTTATTTGTAGTTATTCATACAATAAATCTAACTAACTCTTGAGAGCTAAGTCCAGCCCTGAGTATGAATTTCTACCCTATCAGCTGCAGTGTGGATTATCTGTAAGGTGATAGAAATTAAGCTTCACCAAACAGAATTGCATGCTGGTTCATGGTAATAATTTAGAAGTTAAATGAGGTGGGAAGAGTAAATTTTTCTTCTTAATTGACTATTTCCTGCAATTCATCACTTCAGTCTTTCATAGAGAAATCTACCCTCAACACCAGCCCTGTACCTGACCAAACACCACTGTCTCAATACATCAGCAATGTTTTCCCCACTAACCATTTCCATAAGATTTTTTAATTCTTAACTTTCCTACAGAGTAAAGAAAAATTATGAATGCAAACGTTATAATTCATCATGTCGATAAACTATTTAACATGAATTATACATTATTTTATTATGTTTTCAGTCTTTTAAAATGTTTTATTAAACAAATTATAAAAGTCATGCATGCTTATGACAATTTCAACAACACAGGAAAGTATAAAGTGAAAGATAAAGTACCCCATCATTTCACTCCTCACAAATAATCATCATCAAAAATGTTAAAAAAAAAAAAAAAAAAGGGCTTCCCTGGTGGCGCAGTGGTTGAGAGTCCGCCTGCCGATGCAGGGGACGTGGGTTCGTGCCCCGGTCCGGGAAGATCCCACATGCCGCGGAGCGTCTGGGCCCGTGAGCCATGGCCGCTGAGCCTGCGCTTCCGGAGCCTGTGATCCGCGACGGGAGAGGCCACAGCAGTGAGAGGCCCGTGTACCGCAAAAAAAAAAAAAAAAAAAGGGAAAAAAAAAAAAAC
>NW_006799055.1:5291356-5320514 GCF_000442215.2 Lipotes vexillifer | reverse complement strand
AAAAAAAAAAAAAAAAAAAAAAAAGTGAAAAAAAAAACAGCATAAAAAAAAATCATCATCAATAATTTCTTACGTATCCTACCAGAAATTTTCTCTTCATGTGTAAGCACAGAAAATCTTTATACAACCCAAGTAGATCCATACTGTACACAGAGTTTTGCAAACTACTTTCACATTTTAAAAACGTATTTTTTAAAATTTATTTTTTTAACTTCTTTACTGGAGTATAATTGCTTTACATTGTGTTAGTTTCTGCCGTATAACAAAGTGAATCAGCAATACGTATACTTATATCCCCATATCCCGGCCCTCTTGCGTCTCCCTCCCACCCTCCCTATCCCACCCCTCTAGGTGGACACAAAGCACCGAGCTGATCTCCCTGTGCAATGCGGCTGCTTCCCACTAGGTGTCTAATGAATTATACTTTAAACTCAGGGATGAAAGCTTACTCTTGATGACTTTCTTTCAGCACAACTCTTACCCCATTCTCAGACAATTTTATCTCAAAGGATTTGTCATCTTACTTTTTTTTTAACTTGGTTATTGGTTCATTCCTAAAAGGCTATAAAAAGATAAACTGTAAAAGCAACTAATTTATAGTTATGGGATGTGAGTCCTGCCAACTTCACCTCTGTGCCCTAAAATATTAATTTCTTTGGATTTCAGATTTTTTATGCCCCATCTAAATAAGGCTTGGCTAGATGTATGGTCGACCACTTCTTTAGTACCACAACTCTTTACATTCTCTTTTCTTCCTCTGTAACAGCTATACTTTTAAGTATGTTTTTGTGCTTATTGGCTTGTAGTTATTAATAATAATACAATATTAATAAAACCTATCTACCTTTTATTAATCAATAATAGATATATGTATGTCTACCTAACTAACTAATCAGGGTTTCCTATGAGGATGAAATAATCATTGTTACCATCCTTAATGGATGTAACTTCAGTCAGAAGCAGAGAGCCTTGATGTTTTTATTCTGAACTGCATTACACTCTACTGCGTTTAGAAACTGTCTTACAACTTTGTTCTGGGAACTACTTTATCAGGTGATCTCTCAGACTCTTTCCAACACCAGTGTTCAATCATTCACAACCAACTGGATAAAAATCATTATGTCTTCAAAGTACAATCCTGCCATGTGGACTTGAACAATGAAACAGATTTAGGCTATGCCATCAGTTGTAGCAAGGATCACGTACATATTTTCAAGCATTTCCTCCTTTCCATGGGTTCACTGTGGTGAAGGTCAAAGGGAGGGGCCTGCAATCCATCCGTTCTACTGGGCATGAAATATGGCTGTATCAGGAATCAACCACGTGTATGGAACATCTTCAGGAGCATACACACTCGTATGCACTGCGGGATCTGTCCTCTTGCAACCATCTGAGTCAACAAGGCATATCCACATTTTAAAAAATCTAATAATACAAGGGAAACACGCTGTCAGGACCAATTAATTAAAACAGTGGTTACTATGGGTTAGGAAGTGAGGGCTCGCTGAGAGGTTGGGTGATCAGGAAACTCTCTGTGGACGAGGGAGAGTCAAATCACCAGGGATTCTTACGACTCAGGCTGAGACCAGGCACCTGTGTTACAATAATGTCAGGACAGAAAACACATTTTCTTGACTGAGCTAGCATATTCAGGAGGATTTAGAAAGTGACGGCCTTTGCAACTCAAAGTATATGCAAAAGTCCATTGAACAGAGGAAAATGTTTGCACAGATGATCGGTTTGGAAAAAAAAAAGAATTCTTTCCCTTTTACATTGATTAGGAAGGTAGCAGAAAGAAGGAGCTGATAAGCACATAAAGGAAAGAGTTTGTGAGTCTGACGATTTTTATCAGGGAGACCAGCAGTAAGCAGTTTCCTGAGCACAGCCTAGAAGAAGCATGGAAGGAAATTTACATGAAAATACTGGTCTTTTTCCCAGATGTTTCCCATGTCTAGACAGTTAGTGAACAGAGATGAACATCTGTAGTCTTACTTCATGTACCAAAAATCTCCTTTTAAAATGTCTGCCTGGACGCCCAGAGCGGGTGTGCGCCCTATGAGTGATTTTCAAAGTATGACTCAAACACTAGGAAGCTAAAGTGAATTCATCTATTTTTTGTGTTTTGTTTTTATAAGGACGGCTGATAGTTCCCTTGGTATCAAGACTTCTCGCAAAGGGGGAAAAATAAGGAAATGAAAAGAAAAATCGTTGATTTCATTCTATTGCCTCCTGTCAAGTGCTGTTTTTAAAATTCAACTTTGAATTTTCCTGTGGCATTGAGGACAGCGTTATTTCCATTCCCAAGCTCTCGTGTGTAGCTTAACTGAGTTGCAGGGTGGAAAGAGACTTCGAGAATTCAGCCAGTCTAACCTTCAACTGCAGAAGCAGAGATGGAGGCCCTGGAGTGTTTCTCACTGGCAAATAGCCTCCTCCCGAGGCCAAGGAACTCTCTGGAGTATTTTTTGTTTTTTTGGTTTCTTTGCGGTACGCAGGCCTCTCACTGCTGTGGCCTCTCCCCTCGCGGATCACAGGCTCCAGACACGCAGGCTCAGCGGCCATGGCTCACGGGCCCAACCGCTCCGCGGCATGTGGGATCCTCCCGGACCGGGGCGCGAACCCGTGTCCCCTGCCTTGGCAGGCGGACCCTCAACCACTGCGCCACCAGGGAAGCCCCTCTGGAGTTATTTTGAAAATGTAGGACTGTCACACCCTGATCACGACAGAGGTGTAGACCCCCGTTCACCAGGGGACGTCAGCCAACTTTTTAGAGTGGGATGGGATGTCCACTGTCACCTAGGAATACAACTCTTTGATGTATTGTAGCTTAAAAAAATCTTTAAAGGAAAAAATTATTTCTGAGGAAGGGCAGGATTGAATTAGTTTGCAGGAAATTTAAGCCCAAGGATAGAACAGTATCACTGTTGCACCCTTTGCAACCTAGCAGGGAATTCTGGTTACTCTTGCACTTAAATTTTCATTCACGCGCTTTAACAAGCTATTTTCTTACGGATTTTGCTTGGGGAGGTATCTCACATCCAGTGCCATGCGCTCTGAGGTGTTCTCACCTTGAAAACATTTCTTCATGTAAAGAGCCTACGACTCTATACTTAAAAATACCCACGTTTCACGTAGGCATGTTAATTTACTTTAGTGCTTGATGAAGCGCTTTCCAGCGTCTAAGATGCTGAAGAGGGCATGACTCTGAGCTTCAAACGTCAAGTGGAAATTCTTGGGTAAATCTGGGTCAGGTGATTATTAATTTAAGGCCAATCAATGACTGACCATTTATGTAGTATGAGCTGCATTTTAAAAAATCTTAAATTTGGTGTTTTCATAGAAGTGGTCGACGGGAACAAATGACACAGGAAAACAAAACATCAGTAATTCTAACCTCAAAAAATACTGCTTTATGGGATTGCAGCATTATAAGAATCTGTATGGTAGATTAGGACATTTATGCTCCAAGTCCCTCCCTAATTGAAGAGCCCATGAATCCATGACCTCTGGACAAAACAGGGTTTCTCAACTTCGGCATCATGAATATTTTGCTGGATAATTTTTTGTTTAGCAGCATCTCTGGCATTTGCCTACTAGATAGTGGTAATACTCATGGCAATCCCTCTCGGTGGGAAGACAACCAAAACCGTCTCCAGAAATTGCCAAATGTCCCCTGGAGGGCAAGATCACCCACCAGTTGAGACTAGAAAAAGAATTTTTTAATGTACTTAAAAAAAAATTATTTATTTATTATTTCTTTTTTTGTCTGCATTGGGTCTTCATTGCAGTGCGCGGGCTTCTCATTGCAGTGGCCTCTCCTGCTGAGGAGCTCGGGCTGTAGGCGCACTGGCTTCAGTAGTTGTAGCACGCGGGCTCAGTAGTTGTGGCTCACGAGCTCTAGAGTGCAGGCTCAGCACTTGTGGCGCATGGGCTTAGCTGCTCTGCGGCATGTGGGATCCTCCCGGACCAGGGCTCGAACCTGTGTCCCCCTGCATTGGCAGGCGGACTCTTCACCATTGCGCCACCAGGGAAGCCCTAATGTACTTTTTAAATGTTACCTTTTACCCCCTCCATAAAACCCCTCCCCAGTTACAATTCAGTGAATGTCCTAAGAGCATCACCCCAATTTGGGGCCAAAATGTGCTGGGCTTATATGACCTCTAAATAAAACTTCAATAGTATTAAGAAGAATTAAGCTTTCTTTCTCATTTATTCATTTTCCTTCTGAATATTTAATAATAGTGTAATGCTTTCTAATGTTTCTTTTGATATTTGCTGTTTCTATTAACGTTTTTTATACATGGCTCTTTAAAGAACGAAAACCGTATAAACCCTCAGGTTTTAGCGGTTATGTTCTGGATCCCTCTTAAGTTTTCACTTTGAAAGACTGATTCGGAGCCTATGCTTCACATTTTGTTTTATGAACAAGTATACATGCATTTGTTTAGCTGTTTTTTGTTTTGTTTTTTTTTTTTTTCTGGGCCCCCTGCATTGGGAGCGAGGAGTCAACCACTGGACCACCAGGGAAGTCCCTGAGCCAGGGATTCTCAAGAAAGTCAGGGAATATCAGACTTGACTTTGTTCTAATGCTTCTTTCATGCCACAAAGGGCAGCGGTGACAATATGGAGAGCTAACTCTGCCTGTCACCCCTGGACTCTTTGGAACATATGGAATATGCACAAGCCACTGCCTCCACGTTTTACAAGCTAAACTTGAGCAGACTGCAATGGCAGGTGTCTCAGCCTGTTACTTTGACTTTCACCTTGCTGCTTTTCTTGCTGCTGTCCTAGTGGGCCCCCAAGGATAATGCTTTTCTTCCCTGCTTTTCCCAACCAATTTGCAATATATCAGACAATTTGGGCACTGCTCTTATATTCAGGTTAATTTTTTTAAATTAAAAACACTCATGTTTTAAGCTTTCTTTGATGATTATGCAAGTAGTACATATCTGTCGAAGAAAATTAGAAAATACATCTCTGGGGTTTTTTGGGTTTTTTTTGGAATATTTGTATTTCTGTGTCTCAACTCAAATAGACTTGCTGCTAAAAGGGGTAGACATTGTCCAGACATTTTTTCCTATGTATAGGTTTATATAGATTTTTAAATAAAATATATTTTTATGAAATAGAATCAAACCATTAACGTTTTTTTCACTTGCTTAAGTAATTTTATTCAAATTATTTTACTTTATTTATTTTATTTATTTTTTATTTTATTTTATTTTTTTTGCGGTCCGCGGGCCTCTCACTGTTGTGGCCTCTTCCATCGCGGAGCACAGGCTCCGGACGCGCAGGCTCAGCGGCCATGGCTCACGGGCCCAGCCGCTCCGCGGCATGTGGGATCTTCCCGGACCGGGGCACGAACTCGCGTCCCCTGCATCGGCAGGCGGACTCTCAACCACTGCGCCACCAGGGAAGCCCTGTTTAGCTGTTTTAAGTTTGGCAGTGAAGCCGTCAAAATGATGTAGCAGCTGTCACCTCTGTGTCCAGCAAGAATGTATGATCACCGAGGAATAATGCAGCAGTATTTTGTAGTTTTTTCAGTGGGGCCGGCCACCATCCTGCATGACCACAATCTAAAACCACAGAGGAGAGCTGGTGTTGTTCTTTGGCACTTAATAAAAAGTTAACGCTGGGCTTCCCTGGTGGCGCAGTGGCTGGGAATCCGCCTGCCGATGCAGGGGACGCGGGCTCGTGCCCCGGTCCGGGAGGGGACCGCGTGCCGCGAAGCCTCTGCGCCCGTGAGCCGTGGCCGCTGGGCCTGCGTGTCCGGAGCCTGTGCTCCACGGCGGGAGGGGCCACAGCAGTGAGAGGCCCGCGAAAAAAAAAAAAAAAGTTAACGCTGCCTAGATTCATTTAGGACAGACTTGAGGTAGGGATTTTAAACCGTTTATCCAGAGAGAACGAGGAAAAGCAGAGCTTACTGTTCATGGTATGGGAGGCTGCTGGGACTCTGACACGACTGCCCACATTTCCCTGACCTCCAGCATCACGGGTCAGCCCTCTAGGGCTCGGACCCCAGACTGATGACACCCCTCCCGCCATCGCTTAACTGAAAATCTACCCCCAAATACTTCCTCTCATAGGCTTATTTGAAAACTACAGGTGGACACAAGGAAGCTCCTGGGTGGTATTTACTGAAATTACACATTAAAAAGCATATGGCCTTATCCCCAGATTTCTACTTAGCGATATGACTTCACTTTCAGTCGATTAATTAAGAATTAAGAAATTCTTCAATACAAATGGAATACAGAAATACCACCACAGTCCTTTATCTTAATTTCTATAATGTTAAAATTTTGTGAGAGCACAGAAGGAAATGTATATGAAACCAGGGTAGTAACATCATTCTAGAAATTCTTTAAACAATTAAACACGTGTATTATTATGTGTTAATATTTTCTCCCCAGCAAGTGCCCGGTATTAGGCCCTTAGTAACTGCTGACGGGCAACTTCACAAGCTTGTTGTTATTGGTGTTTCTTTTCCAAAAGCCCAGGCATTCTAGTTCTGCCGCAGTCAGTCTTGGACTTCTTTTTACCTTTGCCAAAAGAATTCCCTTGACCTCTGCTCTGATTTGGATTCTGTCCCCTTGGTCCTGTGACTTTCTCTCTCTAGGATTACTTTTCAGTCTAAGGGAAGACATTTTCCAGAGTTCCCTGAGAAATGGTACTTGGCAGGTCATTTTTTCGAGAACTTGCGTGTCTGAAAATGTCTTTATTATACTCATTCTTGATTGATAGTTGGCTAGGTATGAAATTCTAAATTCCCTCAGCATTTTAAGGTTTTGTTCCATTGTCTTCTAGCTTGAGGCACTGCTGTTTGAGAAATCCAGGGCCAATCTGGTAGTTCATTCTTTTTACATGATCTGTTTTTCACCCTTGGAAACTCTTAGACATTTTAGACCGTCTAACTCTGAGCTCATTCCTGAGAGTGCCTCCACCTTTTCACTAATCATGTGTCATATACAAACAAAGAACTTCTGATTCCCATTTGTAAACTGTGTAATACAATATAATGAACATTGCATGTAAATAGTACCTCGTGAAATTTTGCTCCATGATGAGATTTTTTTTTTTTTTTCCAGTTGAGGACAAGTGCTACCAGGATTTGTGACTCCATCAGCTAAGGGGACTTCTAGGGAGCTTCAAATCCCAAATCCAAGTCTTCTCTTACTGCTCGCCCCTTGGATTTTCTCCAGCTGGGATTCAGCACTCCGGCCTCTGAATTCTCTCCGTTTCATTTCCTGTGGTTTCTGACTTCTCTCCTCCTGCCAGTTTCGCTGGACCTTCTCTCCTTGACCCTGGTTCCTAAACGTGGATATGCCTTTGGATTCTTTGCTGATGCTCTCCTACATTGTGTGATATTTGAATTTTAAGAGGCCTCATTTAATTTTAGGATATTAAATGTCACCATTATGATTGTCACTTTCAAAATATATATCTGATCATAACCTGTTTTACATGTCACCCTGCATTTCCACCAATATCGTCCTCGGAGTGGTGTACTGAAGAAAAAGCTGAACTGAGATCTTAGCGTAGGTGTTGGCAAACTTCTCCTTAAAGGGCCAAAGAGTAACTATTTTAGGCTTTGCTGGCTACACAGCCTCTGTTGCAAATACTCACTTCTGCTACTGCAGTGTAGACGCAGCCATAGACAATACCTAACAAATGAGGGTGGCAGCATTCCAGACAAACTTTATTTATGAAACAGGCAGAAAGTCTTATTTCACCCTGGGCCGCGGTTTGCCAATGCCAGAGCTATGTCTTGAGTTTTGCACTAAAACTAGTTGTTTGACCTTAAGACAATCATATAATGACCTCCATATCACAAAACTACTGCATTAGAAATTATTTCTTTGACTAGAATTTTCCTCCTCTCGCCCACTACCTTATGGGCCTACTAAACTCCTATTCATTTTTGAGACCCAGCTCAAATGTCGCCTCTTGGATGAAGCCTTCCTTAACTCATGCTTACAAGACTGTGTATTAATAATCTTGGTACCGGACTTCCCTGGTGGTCCAGTGATTAAGACTCCGTATTTCCGGGACTTCCCTGGTGGCTCAGTGGTTAAGAATCCGCCTACCAATGTAGGGGACACGAGTTCGAGCCCTGGTCCAGGAAGATCCCACATGTCACGGAGCAGCTAAGCCCGTGCGCCACAACTACTGAGCCCGTGTGCCACAACTACTGAAGCCCACGTGCCTAGAGCCCGTGCTCCGCAACAAGAGAAGCCACTGCAATGAGAAGCCTGCGCACTGCAACAAAGAGTAGCCCCCGCTTGCTGCAACTAGAGAAAGCCCATGCAGCAACAAAGACCCAATGCAGCCAAAAATATAAATAAATAAATAAATAAATTTATTTATTTAAAAAAAAAAAATGACTCCGCATTTCCACTGCAGGGTTCGATCCCTGGTCAGGGAAGTTCTGCATGTCGCACAGTGTGGCCAAAAAAAATCTTGGTACTTATACTATACTTGTACCTAGTCAGAATTAGCTACACCTCCTTTTATTCCCATATAGGATACATTTAGAGTCCATGAAAACACTCCCACTGCCCTTTTGTAGTTGTTTTACATGTCTCTCTTCACCCCTTGATTTTAAGCTTATGCTTTGAAGCTTCAGTATATATTGAAGTCCCTGCTATGTAATTTATGCTGAATCATTGCTTGCTCAACATTTGTGCATTTGTGCGATGTAATGGCCTGCATGTTCCTTACGTTGTCTTCCTGCTAAAAATATAATTATACATGTTTTAAACCAAACTCATCCTATTTCTTCCCAATTCTGTTTCTCCTCTTGTTAATGACATCCTCAGTCTTAGTTACCCAGGGCTCAAAATTAAATCTATCTGCATTGTGGTTAAAAGAATAGAATCTGTGGGCTTCCCTGGTGGCGCAGTGGTTGAGCGTCCACCTGCCGATGCAGGGGACGCGGGTTCGTGACCCGGTCCGGGAGGATCCCACATGCCGCGGAGCGGCTGGGCCCGTGAGCCATGGCCGCTGAGCCTGCGCGTCCGGAGCCTGTGCTCCGCAATGGGTGAGGCCACAACAGCGAGAGGCCCGCGTACCGCAAAAAAAAAAAAAAATAGAATAGAATTTGTGTCAGACAGATGTGAAGCTGAAGCTCAGAGTTAGGATCCTGGGTAACATTACGACTGTCTCAAGGCAAAGTTTCCTTATTTGTAAAAGGATTAGGTGCAGCCCGGGGTTACCGTGGGCCGTCAATAAATTGGGTTTTGAATGCGTAGCTGACACTCTACAAATGGTTCCTGTTATTTCTTATTGGGCTCGTTCTAACATTTCTGGTAGTGTGATCTGCAACAAATTTTGGAGGAAAACTCGTTTTCCCTTTGACTTTTCTTGGTTTGCGATTACACTACCTGATGCCCTTGATCCTGGAACATTTGGTAAGAGCTAATTCCTTCTGGGGACATTTAGTCTCTCTGTAATACTCAAGTAATATATGTTACGTTAAATTTTATAGCCAATAATTAGTTTCTAATTAACTGATAGTATTTAATTGGATGTGACTCTTTTTACAAACCATGTGTTCTGTCTATAGAGGGAAAATATTTATCTTTATATTTTTAGATGTTTTGGGGAAACCCCCATATACTCAGGCCTACCGTATCTTAAATGCATCTAAACATTTTGTGTAGCCATTGGCTTTCAGTCACTCAATGAATGATATTATTCAATCAAGCGTTTTTTAAGACTTTTTTTTCTCTTCATTTATAATCAGAAGTATACAGATGGCTGTTAATTTTGTGTCTGCACCCTCTTATTCTTTCTGCACAACACAAATTCCTATTCATACTCCAAGCTGTGTTCCTAAAATTCATTTGGTTCCCAAATATCTATTTTCCTGTGACAGGTCTTTAATTCTGTTCTGGAATAATATTTTAATATTCAGTTTAATTTAACTTTTTTTATAAACTTGTGTTATTTTAAAAAATAGATTATAAGCTCTACGTATGAAATAAAATTATTTTATTAATGTTTATATTCTCACACAACCTGGTATAATTCTGCCTATTACACAGGCATCTATTCTTTTCTCATCGTTGTAGTAATGTAATAAAAGTTATAACGAACAAAGCTGAGCAAGCCTCCACGAGCCCTGTTCCACAGACTAAGTGAGCAAATGTTTCTTGATTTCAAATTATTAACATGCTAGTTTTAGAATAATATTGATTATTTTCTTTGAGGAGAAGTCAGTGAATGAAATATACATGTAATGAATCTTCTCTGAGTATCTAAACCCTAAGTATATACATTCACTTAAAGGATGTGCTATGATGCTATGCCTTACAAAACCCCATCCGACTTTCCAAATACCTGTATAGTAATTGAGGCTGCAGGATAAACACCATGTCCCACAACTTGCCTTCTCTGAAGAGATATCACCTCTGATTGAAAAATCATTATGGCTATTATTTATTTTTGCAACTCTGCAAGAACTAAGCCACTAAGACTACGCATAAGAATTTAGAAGAGAAATACAGAAGTAAACAGTAGGTTTCATAGGAAATTTATCAGACTTAACATGGTAATAAATGTGGTAAAAAATAAAACCTCAAACATAGCAACCAGCAAAACAATGAAAACAATCCCTTAAACTTTGTCCACCAGCTCCACCACATGGCATCATGAGAATTTACAGTTTATATTCAAGGGGAAAATAATCTTCCCAAATATTTAAAAATACCTATTCATGGTGAATTGAATGTCTCATGGCCAAAAAAAAAAGTATTGAAAGTAGTAAGAAACAATTTTTATGAACAACTAATGTACGTCCTTTTATCTTGTTCTAAGTTTAAGAGGTTGTAAGAATACAGTATTTTCACCCCACAGGAAAACAGATGCTAAGGTAAACTAACTTTGGATTTTAAACATAAACTTTTGCAGAATGTTCTGCAGTATTATTTTACAGTTTACAACGTTGGGTTGAAAGTTCATGGTTTGTTTTATTCTATCCAATATCTATTTTACACAATAGTCTTATATCTCTGTGCAAATCACATCGTTTCAAAAAATATAGGAAGATATAAAACCATAAGATCATCCCTTTATAAATTTAAGAAGGCTTTAAAATTAAACAAATTATTTCTTTGATTTAACATTCTGATCTCCTACCACGCTTTGGTCTGTATCCTTACGTTGCAGCCTACAAGCATAATTTTAAAAAGAATAAATTCTGCAAAACGATTGCTGTGAGAATCCAAAGCTGACCAGCCTAAGGGAGAGAAGGACAGGATTTGGGAGGGATTTCAAGCGCCCATCATGGGGAGAAAGAGTCGGATAACAGAGGTAGGGAGGGGGGAGAGGTGGGCACCGCAGGGCGCTCACCTCTGGGTTCTAGTGTCTTCTGGGGGTCTTAGGTCTGATCTACAAACACTGCAACTGGGCAACCACCGAGTGTCGGCAATACCTGGGTGCCGTCCCTATAACCAACACCAGCACCAAGATGGTTCTAAAGGCAGTGGGACTATTTAAAGGGGGAGATCGCTTCCAATTCCACTTTACCCCCAGATGAATTACTAAACCAGCCAAATCTAGGTAACTAAATATTTCCAGCCCAAGAGGTTGAGGTCCAAATTATATTTATGGATTTTAGACCACAAATTGTACATAATGGGAGAATTACAAACTTCTCTCTCTCGATGTGAATTTGGTCTTCTTTCTTTGGGCAGATTGTAGGAGTACCAGCTAAATGAAGCTCTTTTGACCAATAAAGCATTTGGTCCTGTCCCATTAGGTGTTAAAGGAGGTTACAGGAATTATGACAACCCTCTGGACTGGATGAATTTTCACAGCTGCACCCCTGAAAGACACTACCTGTTGCCAACAGTGAGTTGGCAGGTGATGGTGGCTCTATGACCATGACACTAAGGTCATGTCTGCAGGCAGGGACCCACCTGTTTATGCGGGATATACAGCTAATGCATTAGCACATGTGCGCTTCTTAAATATCTTTTATATCCTGAGGGCAACTTTTCAATGACAAAATAATTCCCCCTGCCATTTATGAGGCACTTACTCCATGTCAGGCCCACATCTGCTTTACATGTACTAACATATTTCAGTGCATGTACAACGACCTTGTGATATAAGTATTATTATTATTATTATCATCCTCTTATACATCGAGAAACAAAGAAATGTAGTCCCAAGATCACACCTCTAGGGATGATTTAAATCAGGTCAATGTGCTTTGAAGCCCACCCAAAGATAAATTTCCCTATAAATGCATGTTTAAGGTCTATACCGAGAGATAAATTATCCTTTTCTCAAACTTATTAAGAAGTATAGATAGTGTACAGATTCAACTGCAATATAATTCATATAGAAGGAGCAGATTCTTGCCTTGTTCTGTGTCAAACTCTGGACCTAGGAAGAATCCCAGTCTCCTAACTAGCTGATAGCAGTAGCTACAGATCTCACCCAAAGAACTGCATAGAAACCATTTCCAGTTATTGTTTGTACCGTTCCCTTGATAGTTATAGCAAACCTATATTGAACACCTACCGTAAGTCAGTTGGTTTTCCTACATTGTCTTATTTAATCTTCCCAATACTGTCAGATTGGTATTATCATTCCCCCTTTACAGATGAAGTCGAGGGGTGGCAAGTCCCAGGTCCTAAATCAGGTCCAGGTGAAGCTGGCTTTCACATCCAACTGGGAGGGGGAGAGCTTGTTTCATTTTGTTTCAGTTTTGAGGCTTATACTTTTTCCATTACAACACGTGACACCTCTAGAACATTCATTTACCTCCTTGTGTTTAATCTCACCTCCCCAGATATACAGTGAGCCAAAGGTCACTTCAAATTCCAACGAAATGCATTGTCTTGGGGAGGGCTGTTATCAGCGGGTATCAGGTATCGTGGCCACATGGCTGACCCATCTAAACTGTATTTGGTGGGCACCCTTTACATCGCTCAGACCACAACGCAGAGATGCCATGTGCTCTGCAAAGGAGTGGCTTTCCAGCTGAAGAATTTTAAAAGCAATCAACAGTCTCTGCAGAATCACATAACATTTTCCTCTGACTTTTCCATCAGAGATGTCCCTCCATCAACATTCTGTGCTACCAATCCATGAACAGAGATAATATTCCCAGAATTCATTTCAAGTATGAACAGCATAATCAGGGGGTTGATTGAGAACTCTTGAGTGTGTGTGTGTGTGTGTGTGTGTGTGCGCGCGCGCGCGCGCGCACAAGCATGTTATAGGTTTACAAGCTTTCCAGTAGTTTGTTTTTTAGAAATCTTTGAGTATGCTTCTTTGAAAAGACTTCTGGATCCTCCGCGCCAACGCACCGGTATTTCTAGCTAGAACCAAAGTTAACTATTGACCCGCACACTGTCTTGCGGGAGATCCAGGCACTTAACTACCACCCCATTATCTGCTTTCGGTATCTTTCCTCCTGCCCGAATCAGCTCAACAATTTCCAGACGTTACAACATTCATATGATTTTTCATCTTCTCTGATGTCATCATTTGATCACCCACTTTTTGATCTTTACAGTTCATCTAAGTTTTTTACTTTCGGAGAAGCAATACATTGTAGAAGGACTTTAATTTTTTCCAGCCTAAAATTTAACTCTTGCTTTACCTGACACTTTCATTTAAGAAGCTATTTGATTCCTTTTTAAAACATATTAAAACATCAGTCCTTGAAATGACTTTGAAAGTGTCTGCTCTCTCCAACCCTAGTTTGTGTATTCCAGAAATGGGAACTCTGTGCTGGTTTTTATTCCTCTTTTTGGACGATAATAACTATCCCATAGCAGCAGGGGCTGTATAGACACAGCGTACTGTGCAGTAGGCTGCGTACTCCTTTCAGACATTAGCACTTCCCTTGCCTGGAAAGATTCATTTGACACTAGTTTTGAAGTCCTCCAGTGACATAAATGTGCATTCCTTTCAAGGTCCCCAACCTGTTATATGAATGTTCAACTCAGTGATCCTCCAGACAGGTCCTCAACTCTCCACAGCCTTCATTCTACGAGGGATGTTATCTTATCTCAGAATTACACTTAAATTAGGCTGAGATGATCTTTCTTAAACAAACTTTGTTAGCTAATACTTAATACATTACAGCATTCAGGCACTAACTCACAATTTCCCTAGGAGGTGTTCTGAAGTCTTTTCTCGTGAGTTTTTTTTTCCATTTAAGGAGGATTAGAACATCTTTTCCTTATGAATCCTACAGATAATTATATTATCTATAGGATTTTGAGACAATGTGTTCCAATAAAGGGACATAAAAACGTTAAGAACAGAAAACAATGAAGGATACGTATGTGTGTACACACACACACACACACACACACACACACACACACACGGGGAATAGGGAAAGAAGAACAGAGGAGAATAAAATTCATTAAAAGCTATAGATTTCAAGTAGGAGACTACAATAATATACTAAAAATTGTAGATACCATAAAAAGTAAGGTTTGTTGGAAATTTTCTCCCTATGTTTGTAAATAGTTACTATAATGTTACTTAAGGAAAGCTTTTGTTGAGTTGCAGAAAGCAGGTTACACTGCATTTCAAATTTCAATATTTAGTTGCTAAAATATTAGCGCCTTAGAGATAATAGACAGCAGGGCGAACTGGTGCCATTTTCATGACAATAATACATTTTTTAATGGAATTCACCTAAGCCTGTGGAGATGGAGAGGGAGACCTCCAGTCTAATGCTCTTTCTTTAAATCACCCCCATGCCGTCCCCTCCCCAGGCTCCAGGCCATGGATGCTCTCAGGACAGCAAGGCAGAGGCTCAGAAAGCTGTTTTCCAAGAACTGACTTAGGCACAAAATTCCGGGAACAAATCACCCACCAGCATTATTTTATTGTTCTGCTTTCAAGAAACACAGATCTTTCGTAGAACTTCAGCGCATGGCCTACATCACAATTCACAGGCGTTCAGGCAAAATTAGCAAAATGTTTGTTAGTCTGCAGTGAAAGTCTCTGTTCAGACTCTTCTGGGTGCTCCTAATTGGCCTCGTCAAAGCCAGGCTGGGACATTCTCATCCTGCAAAGCAGCTGAATCGGCAGCATCTCTTTAACTGCCTCTCCCTGCCCCCTTTTAAAAATCAAACTTATCCTTTCACCCAGTTTTATTTTCCTTACCAGGCACATCGATACACACTCCGGACCCATAATAACCCATTCAACACACCTACAAACTCTGTTTAATCCACTAAGGCCTTATGAAGTGATTCAGAAAAATCGCATAAACAGTGTCACAACCAGAAATGAAGAGTTGGTATTACCTGGACATATTACCTTTCTGAGAGCACGCAGATTTATTTCTCCCTCCACTTTCTTTGTTCTGTATGTAACGTTACAGTGAAACCAAATCTACACTCTAGATGAAGTCTGATTTTCACATTTTATGAATTTCATCAACGCTAAGTATGTCTAATACCCTCCCTTAATTTTTATAAATTTGAATTAATTTGGAAAAAAATGGAAATGAATAAAACGATTAAAGAGTTAAATAAAATCAATACATTACTATCCAGAGACAACAAAGATTAAATTTGGGAATAATAATTTCATGATTTTTCTCTCTATATTTATTTATACCCAAGTAAAGCATATGGGTACTTAATGATGTATTTTTTAATTAGTAAGTTAATAATTTTTACAACTAATGAAATGGATAATTGTGCATGATAAAAAATTAAAAACAAAATGACAGAAAACACTATTCTTTTTATATATATTTTTTTAAATTAATTAATTTATTTATTTTTGGCTGTGTTGGGTCTTCGTCGCTGCGCGCGGGCTTTCTCTAGTTGCGGCGAGCGGGGGCTATTCTTCATTGAGGTGCGTGGGCTTCCCATTGCAATGGCTTCTCGTTGCGGATCACGGGCTCTAGGCACGTGGGCTTCAGTCGTTGTGGCATGTGGGCTCAGTAGTCGTGGCTCGAGAGCTCTAGAGCACAGGCTTCGGTAGTTGTGGCACACAGGCTCAGCAGTTGTGGCTCGCGGGCTCTAGAGCGCAGGCTCAGTAGTTGTGGCCCACAGGCTTAGTTGCTCCACGGCATGTGGGATCTTCTCAGACCAGGGTTTGAACCCGTGTCCCCTGCGCTGGCAGGCGGATTCTTAACAACTGCCGCCACTGGGGAAGTCCCGAAACCGCTATTCTTAATGGTTGCATAATATCTTTTGGATGTTCTATGAATTCTTGTCCATTCTTTTGAAAACACTTCTATGATTCCAAACTGTAGTACTATTATATTTCCATTTTTGTACTTGGATTCAGACCACATCTCTGATCACGACCTTGGATTCTGAGATATGAAATTGTGGGCTCAAAATTTAAAACATTTAAAAGCTTTTGGAACACAAAAGCCAATGTGTTTCTAGAAAGGTTCTATCAAATTTATCAATCACTGTAACTCCATACCTCCTGACCATAAATTAGTCATATTTTAATTGTTTCCTAGTTTATAGTTAATAGTTAATGAATGTAACTTGTGTTCCATTTATTACAAATCTATTGCACATTGTATTTGATTTTATATTGATTTGCCATTTGTATGAAAATTGTTAATTGATCTTAGTTGATTTTTATTAGTGCTTTAATTTACGTGTTTTTGTTTGTTTCTTTACAAAAGCTTATTATATATTATAGTAATTAATAATTTATCTGGCCTTTATATAGCATACTGTTTTCTTAGCTCTAATAATTTTAATCTTTTGACTTCAGTGTGTTAAATGTAATTAATTGATGTTTTCCTCTGTGACTTCAATTCTTTTCAATATACTGATAATTTAGTGTTTAATTTATGTTTTGTTATATGAGATGAGATGAGAACAAAAATTGAGTTTTTCCAAGTACTCAGATGTTCTTCCCAGTACCACTAATCAAACTATCCATTCTTCTTTGGTGTGGTGTGTTTTCTTGGTCACACACATGCACACACCACACACACACACACACACACACACACACACAGAAAGGGAGAGAGGGGCTTTCCTTCCACCCGCTGAAGCTAGCAACAGAGCCAGGATGCTTAAATATAAGTAAGTATCATTTTACATCTGATAGGGCTTAATTTCCCACATTCTTATTCTTTTTTATTCTCCCCATTCTAACTTTTTCTAACTTTTATTAAGCCCTCCCCCTCAGCATCCTCACGAAACCTATTTCCTTTATCCTATGGCTAATAATTGTACTAACACTTTAAGAATTCAAGTTAATTTGGGAAAAGTTAATATCTTTAACATAGTTCATTTACTTATTCAAGATCATGGCACATTTCTCTATTCCTTAAAATTCACTTCTAAGTTTCTTAGTAAGTTTTCTGGGTTTTTTTTCCTGTACGTTTAACATAATTCTCTTTAGGGAGATTCTTAGTAGAATTTTTGGATTTTATTTTTCTGATTGTTCTAGTTTTAATTGCTATCGTAATCCTCTCTCATCTCTATATCATCAAACTTATAGAAGCTATACAAGAACACTTTTAGTTGTATGCTAGCACTCACTCGCTTTACTGAACACTCATGTTTAATTTTAGGTTTTTATCCAACTGATTCTTTTGCATTCATTAAGCATGGAATTATGTGATTTCAAGTAGTGGTGAAGTTGTCAACTTTGCAATAGGTATATCTCCTTTCATGCATTTTTGTTGCATTGACCAAAATGTCCAGAACCATCTTGATTAGTTGTGATATGTTTATAAATATATACATCAATAGAAATTCTGACTATATCTCTTTGTTATGTTTGTTTTGCTGTTTTATACCACAGGAATACAAAGGATCATGAGAGACTACTATGAACAATAAAACCAAAAAACTGGGAAACCTAGAAGAAATTGTTAAATTCCTAGAAACCTACAACCTAACAAGAATGAATCATGAAGAAACAGAAAGTCTGAATAGACCAATAACGAGTAAGAAGACTGAAGGAGTAATCAAACACCTCCCAACAAAGAAAAGCCCAGGACCAGATGGTTTCACTGGTAAGTTCTACTGAACATTAAAGAGAAATTAATGTAAACCCTTCTCAAACTCTTCCAAAAAATTGAAGAGGCAGAAACTCATTTTACGAGGATGGTATTACCCTGACACCAAAGCCAGATAAGGACACCACAAGAAAAGAAAATCATAAATCTATACCCCTGATGAATGCAGATGCAGAAATATTCAAAAAATATATTAGGAAACTGAATTCAACAGCACATTAAAAGGATCATACACCAAGATCAAGTGGGATTTATCTCTGGAATGCAAAGATGATCCATATATACAAATCAATCAGTGTGATACACTATATGAATTAAATAAGATAAAAATCATAAGATTATCTCAATAGATGGCACAAAGAAACATTCTCTCATGGAAAAAAAAAAAACACGCAAACAATCTGGTATAGAAAAAACATACCTCAACACAATAAAGGTCATACCTGACAAACCCACAGCCAACATCATACTCAATGATATGATGGTCATACCCGATCTTTTCCTCTAAGATCAGGAACAAGACAAGTGGCCCACTGTCAACACTTCTATTCAACATAGTCCTGGAAGTCCTAGCCAGGGCAATCAGGCAAGAAAAAGAAATAAAGAATACAATCCCATTCACAACAGTATCAGAAACAATAAAATACTTTGGAATAAATTTAACCAAGGAGGTAAACACTTTTACACTGAAAACTAAGACTTTGGTGAAAGAAATTAATGAAGATATAAACAAATGGAAAGATATCTCATGTTCATGGATTAGATGAATTAACATTGTTAAAATGTCCATACTACCCAAAGTCATCTATAGATTCAATGCAATCCCTATCAAAATTCCAAGGGTGTTTTTAACAAAAATAGGAAAACCAATCCTAAAATTTATATGGAGGAATGAAGACCCTGAATAGCCAAAGCAATCCTGAGAAAGAAGAACATAGCTGTTGGCATCACACTTCCTGATTTCAAACTATACTACAAAGCTGCAGTACCAAAACAGTATTTTATTGATTTTAATCATTTATTTATCATTTATTGATTGATTTTATATTTTGCTATGAAACTTCAAGCACATTTTAATTTGACTTATGCTTTTAATCAACATAAAAGGATTCTCATTTACCACTCTGAACTGTTTGAATTATTAAATTTATTTTTTAAATATCCATTTTATTTGTTCTTATTTTATACTATAAGAAATACCATATGAAATATCTTCTTGACTTTCATTTTACCACTGACTTTGATGGTTTTCATCTTCTTTTTAATTTTATTTTTTAAAATGTATTTGAGGGGACTTCCCTGGTGGTCCAGTGGCTAAGACTCCATACTCCCAATGCAGGGGGCACTGGTTCAATCTCTGGTCAGGGAACTATATCCCACATGCCACAACCAAGAGTTCTCATGCCGCGACTAAAGATCCCGCATGCCGCAACTAAAAGATCCCCATGTCGCAACTAAAAAAAAAAAAGATCCTGCACACTGCAACGAAGATCCATGTGCCACAACTAAGACCCAGCACAGCCAAATAAATAAATATTCCAAAAAAATAATTAAAAAGTAAAATGTATTTGAAATAAATTTTCTTTGTTGATTAAATTCAAAATTAAAATCTGCTTTAATCCCCCCATGCAAGACAAAAAAATATGTGACACATTTAAATTTTTTATCTTCTTTTTTAAATTCATTACCTTAATACATAAAAACTGTGATTTTTATATTCAGGTTACCTTTCCTGAATTACCCCTTTCTATATATATATATTACCTTTATTAAGACTGGTTCATAAATGTGTATTCTATTTTTTCCATATTTATTTTTTAATCTTTTTTCTTTTCATCCATAGATATCTCACTATGTAACTTTAGAAGATAAAGTTCTTAATCATAACTATGTGAGGACATGCAAATGCAAAAAAAAACACACAAAAAACCCACTTTGATATTATGTAATAAAAATATCCAGAGTTCAGATTTCAAATTATCTCATAAATCTCATGGTTAGTATGAAATTTATTAGAGTTTTTTGGTTGGAATACCGTTGAACAGGAAACAAGACTCATTGTGGGTTTTTTTGGTATTGAAATACTGAAATATCTCTTTCAATTTAAACTCTAACATAGCTAAATAAAGTGTGAATTTAAAGAAGGTACAAAAATGACAAATAGTTCATTTTAAAGTTACACCTAGTTTTAGATGTTTTGCAATATTTAAAGAGAAATAAAGAAAAGAAAACATCATTCCAGCAGCCTAGGTCAAAACCAAAGTTCAGATTTGATTTGTTTAGTTGAATTCTATTTTTTTCCTCACACGCCAGTGGCCTAGTGTTCTAGTCTAGGGGTCCTTTCCTTTCCTTTTCTTTTTTTCTTTTAACTGTTTGACTCCCTTCACCCACTTCTCCCACCCCACCTCTGGCAGCCACCAATCTATTCTTTGTATCTATGAAGTTAATTTGGGGCTGTGTTTTTTTTTTTTATTTTTTAGATTCCACATATAAGAGAGATTATAAGGTATTTGTCTTTCTCTGTCTGACTTATTTCACTTAACATAATGCCTCCATGTTGTCAAAAATGGCAAGATTTCCTTCTTTTTATGGCTGAGTAATATTCGTGTGTGTGTGTGTGTGTGTGTGTGTGTGTGTGTGTGTGTGTCTGGGGGAGAGAGAGAGAGAGAGAGAGAGAGAGAGAGAGACATGGTCTTGGGATCACCAGATGAGCTATCAGCAAAGCCATGGAGTACTGAAAGCTAATGGACAGGGCACAGTGACCTTGACATGGTGGAGAAAATTTAACCCTAACTGCCTACAGAGGAGAAGGAAACAGCAGGGATGAAGCAACAGAACACAAAGGACTTTTAGGGCAGTGAAAGTATTCTGTGTGACGCTATAATGGTGGGTACATGTCACTGTACATTGGTCCAAACCCATAGAATGTACAATACCAGGAGTGACCCTAACGTTACCTCTGGACTCTGGGTGATAATGATGTGTCCATGTAGGGTCAGAGATGGTCACCAGTGTACCACCTGGAGGGGGATGTTGATAATGGGGGAGATTATGCGTGTGTGTGGCCCAGAGTTATATGGGAAATCTCTGTACCTTCCATTCAACTTTCCTGTGAACCTAAAACTCCTCTAAAACTACAGCTAATTTGAAAACAAAATGAAACAAACCTATGAAGCAAACTGGTTTGTACAGAGACTGGCAGCAGAAAGGCCTAGGAATAGAGGCATCGGGCACCCCTCAAGGTGGAGGGCAAGGTGGGTTGGAAGGTGGGAGAACAGGTGCCCTCAGTGGGGACAGCAGCCCGCCCACGTGTCCTCACCAGGGGCAGCAGGGCCCGGGTCTCCTCTCTGTGTAAGTTGAGCCAGGACCTGCAGAAGGGACTACCAGGCACAGTGGAAGGGACGTGCCAGGCAAGGGCGGGGACAGTGGGCAAAGGGGCGGCCTTGGCACTGAATGGTCCCACTCACTTCCCTTCAGCCCTTTCCCTGGGTGGTTCTCACACTGTGGTGACAGTGCTTCCAGGATCTGTATGGGAGAAGGAAGGGATCCAGATTAAAGACAGAGGAGCGAAGGGGAACCAGGATGACAACGAGGGCAGGTGTAGGATGCACGCTTTGCTGAGCGTTTGCAGCGAGACCAGGACCGGTCCAGCAAGAGGACACGGGCTGCAGGAGGGACATCGATCATGGACTAGTAGGTCACCTGAAGGCCACACTGAACTGACAGGAGCACCACAGTCCTTTCAAAGGGGGAAACTAATTTACAGGGACTTAGAAAGGCAATCAAATTTTTTTAAAGCATTAATCATTCTAAGAAAATAAAAAACACACCAAGGTGACATATATTCAAAATATACTACGTGTCATCTATGAACAAAAGAAAGCTTACCTAATCATACATTATAACCGCTAGTTTAGCCAAAATCATCATAAATTAAGTAGGGAGATTGGAGGTGGCGTGTGCATGAGTGTTTGTACGTGAACGTGTATGTGAATCACATGTGTTTTGGGGGGGTAGCTGAGAGGGTGTTGAGTATAGAGGAACTTAAAAACCATAAATGAGTAATTCAGAAGTATTCATTTAAGCCTATTATTTCAAACATGAAAATAAAGCAGCTAAAAATCTGAAACTGATTGCACCCAAAGAGTGAGGCTTGGGCACAAGGGTGGGTGGATCCTGTGTTACTCTTTTAAGTTTAATTTTCATACATACAGGTGTTACTTTGATTTAAAGAAAACTTTTAAAGCAATTAAATTAAACAGGAAAAATGCATCAACAATGCATCATAATGAGACTTTGCCACCTGCATTTGACTTCACCTACATTGCCGTCTGGTGTCTTCCCAAAGGACCAGAACAATGCTGCTCTCAGGTTCGTATCTGTGGAGTATCACTGCTGCCTAGCATCCCAAAGGTGTTCGATAAATGCTCTGAATTAAATATGTAAATCCAATCAATATAAAATGATCCTTCTTTTTCCAAAAAAGTGAACGGGTGTGACTCAAATAACACTAAGGCAGTATTAAAAAGACAGTGAATGGGTATCCAGCCAAGAAAGCTTACTCTGAAGCCAGATCTTGCTTAAAATCCATCCTACGCCTTTTTGGAAGATTCCTAAACTTCTAACATTTGAATTTTCTCATGCTTAAATGGTGATTGTAACAATTCACTCATAGGGTTGCTATGAAGATGAACAGAAATTACATGGTTTGTGGCTCCTCTTAGTACACGTTTAGTAAATATCAGTTTCTCTTTTCAGACCAGTGATAAGTGGTACAGTGGCTTCAGTGAAAAATGTGCATGGGTTTATATATCTTGATGAATTAATTTATGGAAAGGAACTAGAAGATAAACCAAGTGATGTAACACAGCAGATACACTGCAAAATCCATGCTAAAACTTTAAAGGGAATCTGTGCCCATACACAGAAACAGACACGTGAATACTTCCCCTAATTCTGCAAAAACTCTGGTTCTAGATGCAACAAAATCTCAGACTTGAACTGGAGAGTTTAATACCTAGAAATCTCTCTCTATGCTTGTAGCAAAGCCAGGACTTCCCTCGGACGCCCTTGGACCGTCAGAATCAGCCATAATCAAAGACAGGATAAAAGAAGAAAGTTTCCCTGCTTCACAGGTCTGACTCTGCATTGCACCTCCAAGTTAGTTTCTCCAGTGCCAGAGCTATTTCGGCTTCCAAGAGAGTCCCTATGCATGAAGGAAACACATACGTCTATGGGAATAAAAAAAAAGTCAACATTCCTTAAAGATGTCTCTTATCAATTACAACTCAAGTGTTGATTACAAAGGGAAACAATTTCCCATTCAAGACTGCCTAACTCGGGTCTAGTTTAATGTATTCATCTAAGCTAAGTTAACTTTCCAAAGGTCTTTAGCACAGCGAGCCGGCATCCCCTCCTCCAAACCCCACCGCAAACTCTGAAAGGAACGTATATGATCTGGACAATACACAAAGGAACAAGTGGGGATACAGAAACAAATGGCTATTGTGATAGGAGCTTGGGGGTTCCTGATCCCGGCTGAGGGGCTAGAAAGAAGGCAGTCAACAGTGGACACCAACAAGAGAGCATTGTGCCCGCAGAAGACTGTACTTTGTGTACGAGGGGAAAATCAAAAGCATTGTAGACATTGCTCTGATTTCCCATAACACAAATGTTATAAGACCAAGAACAGCTGAATGAAATGGCAGTTGATACAGGAGACAAGTCCAAATGATGAAGCCTAGTCATGGTCAACAGTTAATTAAATTCAACACACTGTTTTTATCATCCTTGGGCTTTGACTCTCTGACACTGACATTCCCCACACTCTTTTTAGGGAGTTTTGACTTGGCTGGAATCTCTGGATAATAATCATCTTCCATTTAGCTGAAAGCAGCCGGGAGAGGGGCCGTTTGATCATTTTTAGTGAAGATGGTGAAGAAAAGCATCAGAAAAACCTCTCGTTTTCCCAGTGTGGTTGTAATTAGCATCCCTCTGAGTCAGTTCTTAGCTTTTACAAAGACCTGTGCTTGGTGGCTGGAAAAAGGGGTGTCTTCACAGGTGTATGGGTGAGGAAGGGGCCAGAGGAGGGGTGGGGTGGGTGAGGGTACAGAAACGGGGGCGTGGGAAGAGGCCGCATTTTCCTATTGCTTTCTTGACCTACATAGATTTCCCTTTTGGGACTGAATGGGGACACATAACTACCTGCTCTGAAAGTTGCACAAAAGAGCATCTGTTCTATTCTAAAGGTGAGAAAAATCTTTGTACAGGGATAAATATAGAAGCACACACACAGCAGTATGAGTGTCTATATTTATTCACATCCAAGTTAAAAGGACCTTTTTAAAGCCGAGAATATTTTCTACGTATGACCTTCATGTGCCTAAAAATAATTTCACTATCATACACACAATTCATTCCTTCTTTGAAGCAGAGAGGAGAATAATTCGTTTTTCCAAACTCTACCTCATGACTAATTTGAATATAATATGAGCCCCGAAAAATCTCCAGAAGAAAAGTACATCTCCTGGAAAGGCAAAGGAAATACTTTCCACTAGCTCTGTAATTGTTTACATTATATCCCAAAGATGTTATGACTTGATTTAAGAATTTAATGATATGGCAGTAGCTTTGTCCGTGGTTGGCCAAAAATAAATTTTTAAACAGGTTCAGGTCGGTCACCTGGACATGGAAATTGCAACCCCCACCCTGGACGGCTGCAGGAGGAGACCTTGTCAGCATCTCCATCGTGGGCGGTAGGGGATTCGAGTCTTCCAGCAGCCCCCCGACCCCTGCTTCCACTTCCCTGAGTGAGTGCGTGGCCACCCAGCCATGTCAAAACTGCAGGGACCCCAAAGTGCTCTCCCCTCCCCACAAATAAAAACCAAACAAAGCAAACCAGCAGAGCTGAGCTCTGCAGACCATCTCACGTGTGAATGTGTATGTTTTCAAAGTCATATAATTTCCTATCCCTTCCCCAGAGCTGGTACTTCTAACTCATTCAACAAGTATCGACTGAGCACAGGGGGAACGCGGTGTCCTTCTAGGTGCCTGGGAGACTGCGCTGGGAACTGCACGTGGAAAAACCCCTGCCCACGAGCTTCTAGTGGAGGGAGAGGCAGTCGATAGGGAGTCAACGCGTACCTAGAAGGATGTCAGGTGGATGCAATGGACAGTGATTCAGAGTAGGGGAGGGCGTGTGGGGTAGGAGAGTTGACGCTCTGTGTAGGAAGGTCAAAGAGGCCTCTCGGAAAAGAGGGCGTGGAGTGAGGGTCTGAAGGAAGTGAGGGTGGGGTCGCATGATACCTGCAGCTTCCTCCCACTTGCCGTGGCCTGGCCAAGCCTGTGGTGGGGCGGGTGAACAGGAGGGTAGACGTGGTGACTCTGGGCGGCGGTGAGGGGAGCCAGCCCCAGGCCACAGAGGCCTGGGCCCCTTCCCTGAGGGACACTCAGAGCTGTGGGAGGGTGTTCAGCAGAGTGGTGGCATAATGTTCTCCGTCTCAGCAGGACCGCTCTGGCCGTCAGAAGGTCCTGGCGTGCACCCAGGTAAGAGCTGGGGACCCATGTGGAAGTCGCAGAGGTGATGAGACATGGTCAGGGTTTTGCGGGGGTTTGGTGTATCTTGAAACAAGAGCCCGAGGGATTTGCTGGAGGGTTGGAGTGGGCATAAGAGGAAAAGAGGCATCTAGAGGTCACAGTTGCCACTTAGAAGTAAGAGGAGAGACCGTGCGAGGGACAGATATGCAGAAGAGACGCTGAGAAGGCGTCAGACACAAGACGGGTTCAAGGGAGGACTCTGAACCGAAGGCACACGCTCGGGAATCACGGGCTTCTATGAAAGAGTGCCGGCCTCGCGATGAAACGCAGTAACCCAGGGAATGAGTGTAGACCAAGCAGAGGAGAGAGAGGCTTGGGCCCAGGACGCGCTGCAGCGCTGGGGCCTGACTGCAAAGAGCCCCCAGCGAGGAAGAGGAGACAGGAGAGGGGTCCCAGAGGACAGCCGGGCAAAGCACCAAAGGGACAGCAAGGAATTCTCTATCAGAAGCTACCGATGGAGAGAAACGTGTGAAATAAAGACAGAAGGGGCCACTGGATTGGGTAACATAAACCATTACATTAAAGTAAAAGTCTATGAATATTTCTATTCCCTGTATTTGTGAAAAAGGACACATGTCAACAGATCACGAGAAGAAGCAAGCAGACAGAACGTAGTTTGGCTGATCCAGTGCCCGGACGCCATCTCCCACGGGCTCCAGGGTGCCGGCAGCAACGAAATCCCATGTCTGCAGGCCACTCTCAGGCGTCAGGAGTGACCCTGGAAACCGTGAAGAGACAACGTTCTTTGCTGTTAAGATACAGTCTGGGGGCACTTCCCCAAGGCCATTTGCTTTTTCTCCAGGAGCCTCTCAGCATCCTTCAAGCAGGAAAGGCTTCCAGAGAACAAGGCTGTGTCACCCACACCCGCTCCCATCCTCATCACAGACTCTGAGTGAGACGCCGGGCCCTGGAAAAACAGCGTCCGTGTGATGTCCCCCCGGGAAAGGAAGCAATGGCGGGCCCCCATCCGTGTGAAGCACACCCGGAGGCCCAAATACACGACAGAGACACACGGCTTAGCTGTGCATATCAAAGTACTGAGAATCCCGTCGTTAGTTTTCCTCGTTTTGACTACATTCACCATGTGCGTTCAGATCTGCAACATAAAACAGAGGATGGAAGGACAGCAAAGCAAGCCCCGGCAAAGCTGCTGCACGAGTCCTGGTGCGTGGAGGTGCTTTCTGCTCCCCCCGCTCCGGGTCACAAGTCCTAACAGGGGCCCCACGGGGGCTGCTGCACCAACCCCAGAGGACAACCGAAGAAAGGCTTTAAAATACATACAAACTCACAGACATTCCTTTAAATGTACAGAAACTACCATTACGTAGTTTCATTTTAATCCGAAAGAAGCTCTGGCAGGGTTTTCTGCTGACCCTACTGAACTGAAACCCCTACCATCTTCTGCACAACCTCACTTTCTATCCCACCCAGGAGCAGAGCCAATAAAACACGCACAGCGGGGCAGACAGAAACCCACGTCTCCCTCATGCACGGAATCGAGATCAACGGTCACGGGAGCTCAGATTTGACAGAAACCGATACAGGTGCCGACGCTGTCCTTGTGCCTGAGGAATCTGGTTCTCCAACGTCTTCCTGAAGGAGCCCAGGCCGGTTACCTGACCACAGGTTTTTCCCGTTCCCGTCAGTGTTAACTAGACAAACAACGGACGGTTGGAAACAGAAGGACCACGGCTAATTTAACACTCTTTTAATGTCAGGCGTCCTTAACACAGGAACCAACCAACATGGTGGAGACATTTCATGTGGGAAAGAAAAGCTTATGGCCTTTGTGTTCGTCTTAACATCACCCACGTCTCCGCCCCCGCGGCTGCTTCTTTCTTGAGCTCAACCATATACGCCACTGAGTCAAAACTAAGTGTAAGGGGCTCAGGCCCCTCCTTCAGAGGCCAGGGTGGGATGATGAGAACATACTCTGGGAGTGTGACACTGGAAGGCCAGGAAAGCTTGTGTGCATCCCTTAAAGAAATCTCTCCAGATGAGCCTAGTTGCAGAGACCCCTGTTTAGAATCACCTGAAATTGAACCTAAATGACTGAAAACCATCTAATCTGGTAATGTTTATTGCCACTTTCAGGATGACTGCTTTAAGTGAAGAAATAAGAGCTTAATTTTGACTAAATATCTCAGGATCTCTAGCCTGGGGTGTGTGTGTGTGTGTGTGTGTGTGTGTGTGTGTGTGTGTGTGTGTGTGTGTGTGTGTGTGTGTGTGTGTGTGTGTGTCAATGTGCTCAGAGTTGAATTGGAAAGAGGAGGGTTAGGGTACCTTTTATTTTACTTTAAACCAATAAAACCCTAGCTTTATAGTGAGAAAAGATTCTTCACTCATCAGGGCATAATATCAAGGAGTTTTGACAGTATGGATTCCTTTGCTGAGCAAGTCCGTGCATGTAGGCTACACATATATATTAGGGTATTTGCTGCAGAGCTAAAGGTCACAATTCTTGTCCAGAAATTGCATTATGTCAATGGTGTCTCTAGACTCGTGGCCACATCCCTCCAATCTTTGCCTCCATCTACATGGCCGTCTCCCTGGGCATCTCTGCTTCTTCTTACGAGGGATCTTGCCACTGGATTGAGAGCCCACCTAAATAATCCAGGATGATCTCATCCTGAGACCCTTAATTGCATCTGCAAAGACTCTTTTTCCAAGTAAGGTCACATTCACAGCTTCAGAGGGTTAAGATGTGGACCATTCCAACAACTGCAGGTGGATAGGCTTTTGGCAGATGGAGAGAAACAAGGACAGTTTAGCACAGCTGCAAACTGATGCACAGCACTACTCCAACATGCAAAGAAATTCTGACTTTTCCATTTTCTATAACTCAACTTTTTAAAACATATATATTTTTTATTGGAGTATAGTTGATTGACAATGTTGTGTTAATTACTGCTGTACGGCAAAGTGATATATATACATATACATTCATTTTTTATATTCTTTTCCATTATGGTTAATCGTAGGATATTGAATATAGTTCTCTGTGCTATACTGTAGGACCTGATTGTTTATCCATTCTATAAAAGCTTCTATCTGCTAGCCTTAAACTTAACTTTTTCATGAGTCTCTACAAGTGCCAGTGGAGATGGAAGGAGACGTCAACGTAGGAACCCAAGAAGAGTCAGGGAGAAAAGGGAACCTTAAACCCTTGCCTTCCCTCCACCTGGCTTCTACCCCTGACACTCAATGGCAGAGGAAGGGCTAAATCTCCCACTCCCACTTTATTCAGGAAGGAATCTTCTCTCTGTCATACCGTCCCCTTTGCCAGGAGATAACTACCTTAACCTAAGAATAAAGTACTTGGGAACACACTTAACAAAAGTGCAAAACTTGTACACCAAAAATTATAAAATATTGTTGAGGGCTTCCCTGGTGGTGCAGTGGTTGGGAGTCCGCCTGCCGATGCAGGGGACTCGGGTTCGTGCCCCGGTCTGGGGGGATCTCACGTGCCGCGGAGCGGCTGGGACCGTGAGCCATGGCCGCTGGGCCTGCGCGTCCGGAGCCTGTGCTCCGCAACGGGAGAGGCAACAACAGTGAGAGGCCCGCGTACTGCAA
>NW_006799055.1:5281499-5287419 GCF_000442215.2 Lipotes vexillifer | reverse complement strand
AAAAAAAAAAAAAAAAAAAGAAAGGCAGGCACTTTGTGCTTTCAGACACTTTTAGAAAATTTGAATGTGGACTGGACATGAGATAATACAAAGGTATGATTGTTAGTTTTTTTAATGTAAGAAAATGCCTATAATTTTTGGTGGTGCGAACCAAAGTATTGTATTTGCTTTTTGAAATCATTCAGCAAAAGAGAAGGAAAAAGAACATATGAACAAAACTGTGTTAAGGGTAGAATCTGGGTGATGAGATTATGTTGGCTCTTTCTTTACTTTTCTTTATTTTTTGTTGTAAAAAGGAAAGTGAGAAGTATAAAGACCAAAACTCAAGATACTCTGAGCGATGGAACAAAACAGCTGAATAACCTTGAGACTGCCCACTTCCAGAACACATGCTAAATAAATAACAAAACACTGTGGCCTGAGCCAATCAGTCCTGGTTCTTTACTGTTTTCAGTTGAACATTTCTATGCCATTGTGAACAGAATATTGATTTCGTATTTACCACATTGCTATCATAAAATACTTTTTTCAGAGTTTTAAGAGCTGACTATTCTATGAATCCTTAAGATTAATAGAGCACATTTCCTTCTAAAACCATAGTGTTCCTTACATGGTTAATTGATTTCTCTCTACATCTAGCTCGTTCAAAAGAGTAATTAAGCATTTTACATATATACAATAACGTAAGACTTGGAAAAAGAAGCAGAGAGACAATGAAATCTGCACGGAGAAAGACGATCAGTTTAGGCAAGTAAAACAAATATATATGTATGTCAACAGTTTATTTGGTGTGGGTTTCAGCTTAGAGACAGTCCCTCACATATGATAAACCGTAATCTATTTTCATAGGTAGTGGGATAATGAAAACAAAAGAAACGTCGTCGTTAATTCAAGTAAAACCGTGTCCTGTTTCTCATTAGCTATTTACAGTTTAAAGCTACATGGAAGAAAATTGCTAAACATGCTTCTCCACTAAAATTATATTCTAGCATAGGTAAGATCACGTTTTACGTCATGTTACCTTTAAGTAAACACATATAGTGCCCGTGAAGAAACTTGTTTTCCTCAATATAAATGAAAAGTGCAAGTTTGGTCATAATTTTCCACGAATAACAATCAGTAAATATGTGATTATATTTAGTGGTGAAAACCAGCCACCTATATCAGCAGGTTAAGCTTCTGTCCAAGAGATTTTATTTGAATTTTAACTTAAACATTGTACAGTGCAGTGAGTGGCATGTAGCCTGTTTTTTATTTTCCTAAACTTCATCAATTCATAAAGTTTTAGGTCTCTTCACTTAGAATTCTGTCTTAGGCACTTTCACACACCAGTACTTTTTTTAAGGAAGCTCTACGGTTGCTCTGGGACTCTGCTTTTATAACAGACTACAGTTAATCAGAAAGAAATGTATTTCACTTTGAGTTTATTTTTAAAATTAAATGAATGAATCAACTCGAGCAAATTTAGATCTGATAAAATAGGACTCCAAAACAACCCGCCTCTTGGCTTTTCCGGATGAAGAATATTAAAGTAAAATGTAAACAGGAGCTGTGGTTCCAGTGAGGAGATAATCTCTGTTTGCCCCAGGTACTCTGATCTTACCATTTTGTGAGCAGAAAAATAATTAATTTGATTGCCTTGAAGCACTTGCTTTATTGCAAATCATAAAACCAGATGAGGAATAAGATGAAACAACACTGGTATGACCCCTGAATACTTGAGATTTTTCAGTAAGGCGGGAACAAAGGATTTATTTCTCTAACTAAAGGATGATGAGATTAGTTTCCCCGTTTACCCATTAGCGGCTGTATATCTTTCTCATCCTCTCTCGGTCCTTACTCAACTATGTGAGCTCCTCTATCACTAAACTTGTATTCCCTGCCCAGCCTTCAAAGCCATACTCACATGCACAGATAAAAGGCTTGGTGCACCGTCCGGGGTAGGACGGCCACAAGCCACCCTGTGGTGATGACATGAGCACATGATAAACGTCCTGACACAAAAAAGCTATTTTTTAGAGGCGGCCACCACTCCATAAGCAGACCTTTGTTGCTCTATCTGTGAGTTAAAGGATCGGTCCTCCCACTGAAAGGCCCTGGAGTCGACAGACCGACTGCTCCAAGTTGCTGACACCACAAGACAGAACAAAGAATCTGTCCAAGTCTTGATCCCCTGGGTCGGCAGAGGCCAAGTTCAGCCAAGCCATCTATCAAGGCCCTGGAATGTGCAGCAAGAAAATACCCGCATTCTGCCAAAGGAAAAGCAAAGCTGAGTCACTGACTCTTCACGGGACGAAGGAAATCCTTCCACGTCCAAAAGGCACCAGCAGCCTTCATCCAGGTCTGCACCGTATAATGGGTAGATTTTCAGCAAGTGCTCAGAAGACAAATGATGCTTTTATCTGGCTTCTCCCCCTTGCAGGAAGAGTTTACGTTAAACCCACTTAGCTGTCTGGAGTGCAGCCTGCGGATTACCTGTTTGTATGAATCGAGTACATTACCTGGTCACGTGACTGGGGGAGATGGGGGAGGGGGAGACTTTTGTCAAATTGGTTTTGCCTCGAAGGGAGCTTCAGCGATTTCTGAAGCCTCACAAAGACGACTATACATTCTGGGCCCCACTAGGAGAGCGGATTAAAAGTGAACAATAGACCGAGTAGAGACGTTCGTCTTGTATTTCTAGTGATTTTATTAGTTTAGCCTCACTCAATTGCAAGCTTTAACGTCAGCCACTCATTATGGCAAAAAAAAGTTGGGAAGTGAATAAAAAGCACGTATCTCTGAGATAGTCTTCCCAAGCTTGGGAGCTAAGCGTCCAATGGAATTTTGAGATAAGGCTTCAGCAGGTAGAGTGAAACAATCCTCTTCTGAAAGAAAACTGAAAGGCCCTACAAGTCAGGTATGAAGACAGCATTTGGAGGACAGGCATCTTAAATGTTAACAAAGTTGAACTCAAATACCTAAAATGATGAATTGACCAAACTCACGTTGAGGTTAAAGCTTTTTTGTTCCTATAATACATTTTGATTCCAAGAAGGAATTCTTTTTCGCAGCCACCCTGAGCGAAGTCTTAGTTTTAGCCTCAGAGGTTTGCTTTCTTTATATTTGTAAATTTCAGTCTCAGCTGAGGGCAGGTAGGGCGATAAGATGAAAATGGCAGGATATCAGAGAATTTAATTTCCAGCCTCAGTTCCAATGCCTGATACCAAATTACATACTAAGTCTTGTTGGTAAAGCTCTCTAATGTCAAAAGTTGACAGTCAATATCTTGTGGACCTACCACACACAGCTTTTTTTTTTTTTTTTTTTTTTTTTTTTTTCGGGACCAAATAAGATAAATGCATGTGGAATTGGTTTGGGGAAAAAAATCTGAAATATTGTGATGAACTCATCCTTGGGTTGAATTTAGAGTGAATCTCACTGACAGGGAATGTAAATTTAATCTAAAATTTTGTTCTGCATTCTATTTCCAATTTTCATCTCTTTAACAGACAAAGAAATCACTGGACTACTGACTGCATAATAGAAGAGAAAAGTGGATTCTTCAGGACTTTCTGCCCTGCCTTCTGGTCATTTGCTGTGTTAGTTCTCAAGCTGAAGCAATTTCTAACTGAGACCAAAAGCCCATATTTGGCCAAGACAAGAGGCAAATAAATAATTTAAGTTTAAAATTCAGGCCTCAATTTCAAATTGACAAAGATTTATGGATCATTATTTATTGCAAAATAAGTGGGTTTTTTTCTAGAGCTTGATAAATACAAAAAAAAATCTAATTTACAAAAACTGAATACTTCTAAGCATATACTTCTTTAAAAAGCAAATTCTTAGATATTTATTCACATTACAAAAGATTTACTGACTTTAGCCCAGCTTTGATCATCCAAAGTATAGTTGTTTTTTAGCAGCTTTATTAGATGTAAATTGTACCTATCATAAAGTTCACTCATTTTACTGTACAAGTTAATGGGGTTTAGTATACTTAAAAATCTGTGCAACCATCACCACAATCTAATCTTAAAATATTTTCATTATCTCAAAAAATAATGGTGTACCCATTAGCATTCACTCTGTCCTCCCTCACCCCAGCCCTAGGGGTTAACAATTAACCTACTTTCTGCCTGTTCTGGGCATTTGATGTAAATGAGTTCATACAATACGTGGCCTTTTTTGACTGGCTCCTCTCACTGAGCACAGTATCTTTGAGTTTCATTCACGTCTCAGCCTGTGTCACCACTTCATTCCTTTCGTTACCAAATAATATTGCATTGTGTGGATATATCATGCTTTGTTTATCCGTTCATCTGCTGATGGAAATGTTAGTCATTAGGGAAATTCAAATCAAAACCACAAGGAGGTAACACATCATATTCACCAGATGGCTATATTAAAAAAACAGACAATAGCAAGTGTTGGGAAGATAACAGAAAAATTGGAAGCCTTATACTTTGCTGGTAGGAAAACAGTTCAACAGTTCCTCAAAATTTTAACTATTGAGCCATCGTATGGACCCCTAATTCCACTCCTAGGTAGATTCACAAGAGAAATGAAGACATATGCACATGAATGTTTATAGCATCATTGGGCACAACAGACAGAATTCATTGTATACACTATTTTCACAAACATATTTCAAATATAAAAGTTGACATTTCTAAATTCTACATAACTTCTCTAACCTCTCACGTGAGAGAATCTGTCTAGGGGTAGCCTTGGGGGGGACACCGTGGTACCACTGGCCGGGTTAGGGTGTCAGCCTCCTGAGAGCAAGGTTTTCCTTCTTTTGTTTGTTTTGTCTTGATTTTAGGTATCATCTAGGAAGCACATTAAAGTAGAATTTCTAGCAAGCTCCTGAAAGAGTCCCCATCAGTCTCAATTAAGTAGGATGACTTATTAAAGATGAACAATGTAAATGAGAAATTATCATTATTATTATAATTATTATCATCACTATTATTTTGCTGGTAGAGTACTTTGTCTTTGCTACATTAACTAGAATCAAAATTCTCATCTTCAGAGAGTTGGCCCCTTGCTCTTCGTGCCCTTGCAGGTCACCAGGTGAGCAGCCTTTAGAGGCATCTGAGTTTTCTACACGGTTATTTCATCTCCTTGCCTGTTTTTACCCTCAGCTGTGACTCCCCACCTTCACATGTATGTTACGTGAGCCAGGTTACACGGTTTTCAAAGACGGTCATTTTAGTGACTAGGCTTTCTTCTTTTACCTTGGGGTCAGGCTGTTCCACGCTCAGAAAGACGAGGGAGGATCAACTGTGTATACAGATAAACAGACCTGTGTTGCTGGAGGAAATAAATACAACAGGGGGGTGTAGGAAAACAGTTTTATTTGTCCTTTTCACCCAAAGGCTAAGCCATTCCTATCAGATGAGCCAGTCCCACTGCTTTCAATTTCAGTGAAGCATATGTTTCTTTGTAAGACTATCTTAGGAGTTCGGGATGTAAAACGTAATAAGCATTCTCAATTGGAAAAGCCACATACAACTTGAGAATGTGTAACTCACGCCTCCCTTGCATCCTATTTGTGCCTGGACCGGTGCTAGGCACACAGCACTTTCTCAGTGAATGGTTTAAAAATGAAGGACACAAAAATGAAGAGAACAGCTGAGGCTGGAGACACGGACAGATTCTACAAGTCTTCAGGCTGAGAGTCAGGTGGTTGGATCGAGTGTCAGAAACGTTTCTCTGATCTCAGGGCTGAGGTCAGGCTGGAGAAGAAAAAGATGAAGATACAAGTACCGGCCTATCCACATAGAGGAAAGGAGCCCGCACCACACACGGCAATTAAAACAGAGGGGCGGGGCTTCCCTGGTGGCGGAGCGGTTGAGAGTCCGCCTGCCGATGCGGGGCACGCGGGTTCGCGCCCCGGTCCGGGAAGATCCCACGTGCCGTGGGGCGGCGGGGGCCG
>NW_006799055.1:5262220-5281489 GCF_000442215.2 Lipotes vexillifer | reverse complement strand
AAAAAATTCAAAAAAAAAAGAAAAATTTTTCCAAAAAAAAAAAAAAATGGGTAAGGGAAAAACTAGGAAACCCAAAAACCAAAAAAAAAAAAAAAAAAAAAAAAAAAGAATGCCACGTGAAGAAACAGACTCGCACACAGGGAGGATGCCACGCAAAGACTGCAGTTATGTGGACACAAGCCAAGAAACGGCCAGAAGCCAGGAGAGAGGCCAGGACAGATCATTACCTGCTGCCTTCAGAGGGAGCTCGGCCTCGATCTTGAACTTCCAGCCTGCAGAACCGTGGGACTAGACATTTGTTTCTAAGCCACTCAGTTTGTGGTACTTTGTTATGGCGGCCTCAGTGACTGGACGGAACACTGCTGCCACACAAAGACAGTACAGCTTTTCTGTTCTAACCCCCTCCGCACTCCTGGCATCCTTCTTTGATCTTTCTCCTGACTCTCAGAGGTTTCTGGGTGGGTAGATCATCCCCCCTCACTCACCGGAGCCTGAGAATCAAACGATCCTGCATGGCTTGACCACTTCTGTTAACCTAGTCTCTCCCCCAGCTTGAGATAAGCCGGGAAATATCGTTGTACCTCAACTTCCCCGTTTTAAAATAAGGTGGTATGATTGCAAGACCATTTCCAGCTCCAAGTTTCTAAAAATAATTGGATGGAAAATAATTTGCAGAAGTGAGGATGAGAGTGTCAATCCCCTCCCGCCCCCATCTCTTCTCACCACCAAACATCCTGAGCTTTTATCTGAGCAAAGGTAGAGACCTTCCTTGGGACCTTAACAGATAAATCCTCACAATTCGCTTGCCATATTTTTAAGCCTTTCTTATAGGCTTCTTAAATATGAAAGTCTCATAACTGCATTAACAGTATTTTTTCCTTTATCTTAAACCTGTCCTCTTAAAGCTTCAAACTTTACTACGATTTGATGTTAAACTTGATGACTTACAAAATCGCAGGTATCAGACCACAATTCAAATCATTCTCAGATTCATCCCTCTACACCATGGTCCTAAATTGTCTTTGTCATTTCACCGCCTACGAAGCCCGTCGGGTTTTTGCTTCACCTTCTAATCTGCTTTCTCTGCCATCAAGGTTAGGTTGCCCATCATTTCTATCTGTTTCCTCCCCTTCTCTAACTATATTGCTCTAACTTACCATTTCAAATTCAATTTCTTCCATAGAACTAAGGAACCACCTAACGAAACAAAGGAAACTCTTTAGCGCCATCCTGGCTTTAGAATCTGCGCTCTTCCTGGTAAATCAAAGCCTTCACCAAACCAACGGTGTCACTGCATATCTTAAATACTGTTAGATCTTAAAGACTGTTATCTAAATGTTGTTGAAACTTTATCACATGCCAACCTGAGAAAAAATGTTGTGTATATTTTTGAGATAAGACAGCCATCACAAAGTTGGCCCAAGGACTGTATCTGGGAGTAACATTGCACACTGTTTTTTTGTTTGTTTTGCCCTTTACTGTCATAACTGTGAAATGCGTTAATTCATAAAAACAGTAGTATTGTCTCATGAAGTCAAACCATATTGTCATTTTAGACCTACTAGTAGTAGAAGAGAAAAAAGGTGTCTTCTTTCCAGTCTTAGCTTTGTAAGAATTTTACATATTTTATTTTAAAACCAAAATCAATAAAATCCTTGTTCTTTCATCCACCAAGCACAACGCAGGTTCTTAAAGAAAATAAAATATTGTTAATTGATTCTCCAAAAGCCCAGTATAGTGTAGAGCCCTGTTTTTCACTACGCATTTTTATATCTAAGTATGTATTTTACAGGAGTTTCATATAGGAAGTGGCCCTTTAACAAATGGTGGGCAAATAGACTCGTATTGAGGGGGACAGGATTCTCAAAGGAAATGGCAGAAAAGGGGGGTGCCAGGCTCATCAGCTGAGAGTCTTTTATCAGTGGAAATGTAATGAGACATTGATCTCAAAACAACTCTCTGTGAATCAGGTTGTTTTACCCATTTTCTAGAAAAAGGAACCGAGTGTCATTTCCTGCAGCTTGTAAGGGGCAGAGTTGGGACCATCTGCATCCAGGTTAACACATCCTCTTACTTCTCCTGATCACAGAAGAAGCCGTAAGCGAGCTGCCTATATTAATGCAAAGAACAGCTTCCTTTCCAAATAATCTGAATTCAAATGTAGTAGATTCCCGATGAATACGGTTTTACTTTACTCTTTCTGAGATTCTACCCTATTGCAGGCTGGATTCCTTTTCAATTCTGAGTTGCAGGGAAATCCATCCTAAGAAAAGTCTGTCTCTGTCTCTCTTTCTCATGTACACACATTGTTACCCATGTTTAGGAAGCTGCAGACTTTTTGTCGACTTTGTGTAAATCGATGGGCTATAATGCATATACCTTTCTTCTTTTCCTGGCTGCCAAGGCATGGTAGGTATATAAGTGGATTTATGGTGCCACCGTGTGGTAATATACAGAGACTCATTAAAAACATTTTTTTTAATTAATTTATTTTATTTTATTTTTGGCTGCGTTGGGTCTCTGTTGCTGTGCGAGGACTTTTCTCTAGTTGCAGTGAGCGGGGGGCTACTCTTTGTTGCGGTGCGCAGGCTTCTCACTGCAGTGGCTTCTCTTATTGCGAAGCAGAGGCTCTAGGCGCACGGGCTTCAGTAGTTGCAGCACGTGGGGCTTCAGCAGCTGTGGCTCGTGGGCTCTACAGCACAGGCTCAGGAGCTGTGGCACACGGGCTTAGTTGCTCCACGGCATGTGGGACCTTCCCAGACCGGGGACTGAGACCATGTCCCCTGCATTGGCAGGCGGATTCCTAACCACTGCGCCACCAGGGAAGCCCCTCATTTTATTTTTTACATCAGGCTCCCTGGACTTCAATCTGTGGCTTCGGCAACACCTCTTGTACCATTATACCCTGTCTCTCCGTAAAAACACTGCCATCCAGAAGGAGAAGTTTGTGTGACTTTGGTCTTTTGGGTGGGATAGTAAGTAAAAGATGAGATGTTGGATGCTGCTTTCGACTGGACCAGGCATGGAGTTACTTGTGGGTGTACTTTTTAAGTGAGGCTTCACTTGCAAGGGTGCCTTTGATTGCTAAGAGGTATGAGTAAAGTGGAGTCCAAGTATTTGTGAGTTATCTACAGGCAAAAAATAACCAGCTGGAATAGAGTTAGTGACTGGTTTTCTCCAGGAACGTTTTCTAATGTATTCAACAAGAATCTGTCGAGTCCGTGACTAGGATAAAGTATTCTCCTAGGAATTGTGGGAGCTCACAGACAGACAGATGGATGAAGATAGATAGACTGATGGATAGGCATACAGACATGATAGATAGACAGAGAGATACAAACAGAAGGAGACAGTGACAGATTTCCATCTTTGATCAGTCTATAACAAACTGGAACAACAATGCCTAGAAAGGTCATACGACACAGCAGCGGCTACAAATGATTCCTGTCACAAGGGATCTGCCTCTAATGGCAAAGTCTTTGTCATTTACCTTAAATGATACAGGGATATATGTATTTGTCTATATAATATTATATTTTACAAGACAGGATAGCGTGATGATCAACGTTGCAAACTCTTAAGCCAGACTTCCTGGTTTCAAAACTTGGCCCCATGATTTGTCATCTAGGCATATTCCAGGAAGTCATTTACTCTCTCAGTGCCTCAGATCCATCAGTAAACTGGAGATTATATTCAACTCTAAAGGTTGTCTAAGGACTGGATGGTTAATAGGAGTAAAGCTCTTGCCATAAGTAAAGCAACGAATGCACTGCCTGGCACATAAGTGCTCAGTAGATGCCAGCCATTCCCACAATATTATATTTACTATCTTAAATTATTTTTACAGATGTTTTAAATTTTACCATATAAAGAAATAGGGCTTCCCACCTTAAGCTAGAAGTCTTCAAAACAGATTACTACAGTCATTAATACTTAAATTTGACAAGATTAGTCTCCAAGCTCCATAAATAGAAGCACTATACTAAGTGGACATAGGCTACAGCACCTTCAGGTCTACGGTCTGCCCAGCCCTAACTGCCGTCATTTAAGGGGGTTTCCATTAACTTACAGAGGTGCTAGCAATCTCAGATCCTTTTCTGCCAGATTCATATAACCAGTGATCTAGGGAGGCAGGATGTGAAGCCAAAGCCCCAACCAAAAAAGAGAGTGAGATGACCTCATAATGCTTCACCAGTAGGAGATGCTATTTAATAGCGCTTTTTTCAGGTTCTGACGAAATACTGTATTTTGTTGAATCTAGGATGCCACAGGTTGTGAAATACACATTATCTTATGTTCCATTAAGAAAGAAAATACATGCAGCCAATTAAACTGGTATGAGTTCAACTATACAATACATTCTGATTTCTGGGATGTTCAAATTTGAAAAAAAAATACAATATTAGAAATGACAAATTATGGTCATAATTGTTTAAGGAGTTCAGTAATTTTAACTGCTAGTGCTTAGAATTTACTCAGACAAAAGCACTCATGATCTTGCAAACCCAGGGGGTCCTGGCCACAAAGAGGTCATGGTCCATGAGTGCCCAGGCCCCTTGTTAATCCCCTCAGCACAAGCGGGACTTCCCACGTCCATGTAGAAAGATCTCTGCTTGCACAGAGCTCATCTTCTATTGGAAGAAAACACACAACCAACAAATAAAAATATAATTTCAGGTAAGTGCTGTGAAGAAAACGAGTGACTGGTAAACAGTGACTGGGGAAGGAGGACAAGATCTGTAGAATGATTGGGAAAGGCGTCTCTGAGGGTGTGACTTGAGGCCTGCGTGATGCAACGCCAGGCAGGAGGTTGTCGGGAGAGTGGCCGAGGCCCTGGTCGAGGGCTCCGGCCTCAAGACGGAATGAGAGGGAGGGAAGAGAGTAAGTCTGGAGGATGGAGGACAAGAGGGAGGATACAAGGAAATGCGAACAGACTCAGACGAGATCAAAGAAGCGGGCGGGAGCCACGGAGAGGAAGGAACCGCGTTTCCTCTGCTCCCGCCGTGTACAAGCTCAGCCGCCACGGGCACAGACCCACCGAGGGGTGGTCCATTCGCCTCCCGCCGGCAGCCAAGTCCATGGAGACCAGCTGGCCTCCTCCCTCTCTCAACTGTTAGGGTGAACTCTGCCAAACTGGCGGAGACACAGGTCACAGGGGAGGAGCTATCCCCTTTGGTGGATAAGTTGGAAAATGGCACGTGGGTCACATCCCGGGACTCAGTTCCATGAGCAGAGCGTGACCTGCATGCAAGCCCAGCTCTTGGTCTCTGCGAACGCAAACTGCAACCTGTGTGAGCCACGGACCTGCTGAGATTAAGGGAGACCTTATATTCAGTCTACTAATTATGGGTCTAATGACGGCAATACTGTTTTTTAAAAAAATTAAAAAGCCAGTCAAGTAAGCGGAATGCAAGCCAGGCATTTCCTGGAACTTAAACATTTTACATTTTTAAAAGAAATGACAAAATATCAGCTCGGTTATTTCAAAAAGTTGTTATGTTATAAGGAAAAGAGTCTTTGGATCTGACGGGGTTGAGGTCAACTCCCTTCATCAGTGTAGATTCCTTTCCTTCAGAAATCCATATCCGCCTCCCGTGTGCCTGGCTCACAGAGTGTCATGTATTTCAGTGGATTTGCCTTGGAAACCCAGGCCCCCCCATCAACGTGTGCCACCACACTTCATTCTGCCTGCTCATCTTCTGTATCTCACCCCCTAAGCAGGGCATTCATCCATCACTTACGTTTCATACAAGAAGCTTAAGAATGTATATGACTGGGCAGGACCCTACGGGGATGGGCGGGCTTTGCCATCACCTGGTCCGGTTTCCTCACACACATCACAGATGTGCCCCAACTTGGCAACCACACAGATGTCATCTGCCCTCCAAATGGTGCCTGAGCTCACGAACGGCCGTAAACCCAGCTCCCTCATTTCAGTTTCCACTGGTTACCCATCCCTGGATCTCTACCCACGGGTTTCCTCACCCTCAATGTTCACACATCAAAGGTGCAGAAGCACAGACAGAATTCTAGCTCCGGGCACGAAACAGAACTGAATTTCCCATAATTCTCAGGTTATACAGGTATGGTGAGCTCTTAAAAGAAATTTACGCTCAAAAAATACAGCCTAATTACGTGAAAATCGTGTTGAATGGAAGTTACTAAAAAAAATCATTATTTACTTCTGGAAGTTAGTTGATTTTATTTTTTTCAAGCAGATACAAGGATATTACCACCAGAGAGCACCATGGTTCTTCCTTAATCTATATATACATACCAGTTATACTGATCCTTAATTTCAGGGGTTTCTTAAACAACAGCCATCATAATTTAAGCTGCATTTGGAAAATTCTTTTGCTTTATTTTTGACCTCTGTCTATTAAAATATCCAAAGGTATTTCAATTTTGTTTTTTAATGTGAGATATGAAAACACGTTTAAAGTGTGTTTTCAAACACCATGATATAATTTTAAAGAGTTTTAAAATACTTTTGCTTAAAACTGATCCTGCCTCATTCAATGTTGTTCACATTTGACCTCTTAAGCTTGTGCATATGCCATCCATTTCCTGATTCTCATGAAATGTTTGTGTTAATGACCTTTAGGTCATATTTGTGGAAGAATACTACTTTATTTATGAATCTTGAGAACTGCTGATGGGCTTGAATACCGTTTTAGAATCATCCCCCTCTTTTTTTTTTTTTTTTGCGGTAGACGGGCCTCTCACTGCTGTGGCCTCTCCCGTTGCAGAGCACAGGCTCCGGATGCGCAGGCCCAGTGGCCATGGCTCACGGGCCCAGCCGCTCCGCCGCATGTGGGATCTTCCCGGACTGGGGCACGAACCCGCGTCCCCTGCATCGGCAGGCGGACTCTCAACCACTGCGCCACCAGGGAAGCCCCCACTCTTTTATTGAATAAACATTTGTGCTTATCCTCCTCACCGCCATCATCTCCAAACTCAATAGATGATATCTAAGGCCACTCTCTGCTCTAATGTTTTATGAGTGTATGAGACCATATTCAGAATGCACCAGTCAGAGAATATTGCTTCAGAGACAAGTACATGAACAACCCCTGCTTTGAGTCAAATCTGACCGTATGATTGTGTGCTCTTTCCTAATTCTGAGGGTGTTTTTAGAATAAAGTATGTGTGGTCAGGTTCCCATAAAGAGGAACTTCCTTTGTCTCTGGCTGGGTTCAGGAATGGACATTTGGGAATGTTGCAGTTTTGGTTTCTTGGGTGATGATTTCAATGGCCTCTGCCTGGAACTCACCTTGCTTTTCGGACATCACGAGATACCACGTTGGCCACACAGATATAAGCAAGTCCCGACTCTGATCGTGAGCTGTGCCTGGGTGAGAGTCGCTTAGAAGAACTAGAAGAACTGACCCAAAACTTCCAAGAGTCAGGGTCCAGGGAACCTCTGTAATGAGGTGCCCCTGTCAGGACATAAAACTAGGGTGGACGGGTCAGCGGACAGGGTGACTCTATGGATAGACGGTCCTGTGTTTAGTATCCAGACCTGGCCTTTCCTACTGCTAGAAGGAGAACTTGGAGAAAAACAGGTTCCTTCAATGTTAAACATGAGAGTTCAAAGTCATGGTAATTTGATCTTTGAAAGGGATGATGAATATAAGACATCCTTGAGATATAAAAAATAATCCAGCACTAGTTTTGAAAATTATGACTTGAAATAAAAATGCTTCAAAAATATCCCTTATTACATGTCTTCTAGAGCAGGCCCTGAAAAGATCATCCAAATAATCGACTGGTTATTTTTCCTTATAGAAATTCCTTTAATAATGCAAAACTTTTCTGCTGGGGAAGCAAAACCGACTTTCATTTTTCTGGGGAAGCAAAATTGTAAAGGGATACAAAAAACGCAGCTATTTTATGTGACAGAATTGCACGTGGCTTAATTTAAAATAAAAGAAGACATGATACAACAGTGAAGCAGCCCTAAATTATACGTCCATGATTTTCAACTGCATGTGGGATATTTATGCTTTAGGAAGCTTTAATTTGGGTTAAAATCATATTAACACATATAAGCCTCTGTTTCCTTAGTGATTAAATTAAAATGGGAGAAGACAGCTCTCTCCTAATACATTCAAGCTATTGTCTCACTAACTGTTCTCCAGAGGACTATTCCAGGTAAATGACAGGAGGTTTTCTATAGAAAAAAAGGTTCTAGGGCTTCCCTGGTGGCGCAGTGGTTAAGAATCCACCTGCCAAGGCAGGGGACACGGGTTCGAGCCCTGGTCCGGGAAGATCCCACATGCCGCGGAGCAACTAAGCCCGTGCGCCACAACTACTGAGCCTGCAATCTAGAGCCCGCGAGCCACAACTACTGAAGCCCGTGTGCCTAGAGCCCATGCCCCGCAACGAGAAGCCACCGCAATGAGAAGCCTGCACACCACAACAAAGAGTAGTCCCCGCTCGCCGCAACTAGAGAAAGCCTGCGTGCAGCAACAAAGACCCAACGCAGCCAAAATTAAATAAATAAATTTTTTAAAATAACAGTAATTCTCTGTATTCTGAATGTGTTTGTGTGCTGTGTGTGTGTTGTGTGTATGTGCCCTGTTCATCATAATGCCTAAATATATCTCAGATCAATTCAGTTCCGCACTCCTCACTTCCTGGGTCCTCTTTTCTCCTTCCTGTCTGTGTGTTTTTTAAAATAGTCTCCATTTTCTGCTTTATAACAAAGTGAATCAGTTATACATATACACATGTTCCCATCTCTCTTCCCTCTTGCGTCTCCCTCCCTCCCACCCTCCCTATCCCACCCCTCCAGGTGGTCACAAAGCACCTAGCTGATCTCCCTGTGCTATAACTGATTCACTTTGTTACAAAGCAGAAACTAACACACCACTGTAAAGCAATTATACTCCAATAAAGATGTTAAAAAAAAAAAAGAAGATGTGGCACATATATACAATGGAATATTACTCAGCCATAAAAAGAAACGAAATTGAGTTCTTTGTAGTGAGGTGGATGGACCCAGAGTCTGTCATACAGAGTGAAGTAAGTCAGAAAGAGAAAAATAAATACTGTATGCTAACACATATATATGGAATCTAAAAAAAAAAGGATCATGAAGAACCTAGGGGCAGGACAGGAATAAAGACACAGACCTACTAGAGAATGGACTTGAGGATATGGGGAGGGGGAAGGGTAAGCTGTGACAAAGTGAGAGAGTGGCATGGACATATATACACTACCAAACGTAAGGTAGATAGCTAGTGGGAAACAGCCGCATAGCACAGGGAGATCTGCTCGGTGCTTTGTGACCACCTAGAGGGGTGGGATAGGGAGGGTGGGAAGGAGGGAGACGCAAGAGGGAAGAGATATGGGGACATATGTATATGTATAACTGATTCACTTTGTTATAAAGCAGAAACTGACACACCACTGTAAAGCAATTATACTCCAATAAAGGTGTTAAAAAAAAAATAATAAATAAATAAATAAAAAATAAAATAGTCTTCATATACCCTACTCAGTGAGGATAATCATATATTTTGCATCATACAAACTCTCTGCAGATATATTGATTCATTCGATTCAAAAAAACATAATATTTCCATCAGTTAAACAAAGAACTTCTATTCTCAAGGATTCTGGATAAGGGATTGTGGATGTTAATATCAATTATAAAAGAATTGTTTCATAGACTCAGGGCTCACACATATTCACCTTCTGGCATGAAGCCAAACTAAACAATCATTTAGGTATATTTGCAAGTGATTGTAGCAGAATGCCACTGCATCCACGATTTTTAAAAAAATACAAATTCATACTACAATCAGGTTATGACTGAAAGAAAATGAAAATTTGGGAAAAAGGTGTTTTCCAGTGAAATTGTCTGGATTTTCTTCAGTCTCTTTACAAGAGTCCTTTGTAGAAATAATAATTCTGCTTAGCTGTGTGTAAAACTGGTGGGCTAGGGATTCCCCAGTGAGAAACAGAAAAGTACAGTATGCACCAGAATAGCCCCCCACGTGATCTAAGCTCACAAATTCTACTGTATTCTGAGTGTACACATGTCATGCATTTTGTGTGTATATGTCATGTTCATTATGATGCCAAAATAGATCTCAAATCTCTTCAATTCTGCATTCTTACTTCCAAGTCCTCTTCTCTCCATCCTGTCTACATTATCCCTAAGAGATCTCATCTCTCTCATGGCTTCAAATTCCCTGTGCTGGACCCAATAAAGACCCTCAAAGATGTTTACAACCGTGTAAGGCTATACATTACTTTACATGGCAAAAGGGACTTTGCAGATATGGTTAAGGATCTCAAGATGGGGCATTATCTGAAATTATCTGGGTCAGAATCAGAGAACGTGATGCAATGATGGAAGCACGGGTGTCGATCAGAGAGAGAGAGTTGCAGCTCCTACCTGGACGGTGTGAAGATGGAGGGGTCGCTGAGCTGAAGGGGGCAGGCAGTCTCTAGAAGCTGGAACAGACTCGGAGATGGATACTTTTGGAGGCTCCAGAAGGAACAAAGGCCTGACACGTCGACGTCAGCTCGGGGAAACATTTCAGACTGCTGGCTTCCAGAACTGTAAGATGATAAATATGAACTGCTTTAAGCCAAATACATTTGTGGTAATTTATAACAGCAGCAATAGGAAAATAACACATTCCCCTACCAGCAGACAATTCCCATTTGAGAAAGAATGAGACTAGGCTTCTGAGTTCCAGACCTATATCCTGATTTCCATTTGGCATCTCCACTTGCATGTTTCAGAGGGACTTAAAACAGCATGGTCCAAAGGACACATGCTCTGTGAAAGTCATGTACATTACAATAAACTATAGTTGTGGAAAAGAAACTTAAATGCAAGACAAAATTTGTGTAACCTAGGTACACAGTTTACTGGTTCAGGACAGGCTTAGTTCCAACCTTGCAATGAATGACCTTAAATAATAAGAAATATTGCCCCAAACGAGTTATCATAATGCAAATAAGTCATTTGCTTAAAAAACTTTTAGACATCAATTACAATATCTCTTAAAGGACTTTAGAATTTTAATTATCTAAAGGTTATTAAAAAAAAAGTTGGGTTAAGAGAAACTTTTCTCTATCATGCTATTCTTTTAATTTCCTGGAAGAGAGAAGCCAAAAAGTAATTAAAATACTGAAAGTGTAAGGGATTATCATCACCAGAGTATCTTCAAAAACAAAATAAAACAACACAAAAAATTAATTTAAAACTTGCTAGAGTCTTTTAGGTCATTGGCTTCCAGTGAAAAATCATACTAAACACGGACTAATTAAACCGGGGCTTTCATTGTAGATAACGCTAACTATGAAACGCCAAGAGAAAAATAAATTATATATTGATCAAGGGTAAGTCATGAAAAAGACAATAGGGCTTGTAAAATATTAGGAAACAGGTAGGGAGAGACTTAAATGTCCGAAATACTACTCTTTCAGAAATTATGTGATTGGGTTTTACCACCATGAAAACCTTCATATTCTCAAAATATCACTAAGTCCTCAAAATTACCCATGCATATGAATATTTGTATATAAATATACAGACAGATATATAGATATACATGTATAACTTAACCCATTAAAGTTAATATCTTTCTTTTAACATGGGATTCTGTATAAACTGGTGGCATTTGCAAAGTAACCTCCTCATCAATAATTTCATCCTGTCTATGAACTCTTAAACTTCACTTCAGGTCTGTACATTCAAAGTTCAAATCTCTCACCAAAGTACAAAATGAATTTCAAAGAAATGGACCAAAGGATGGCTGGTATATGCATATATACATACCAATAAAGTGCATTTGCTACGATTGTGTTAGCAATAATAGCTGCATGTACTACTGAATATTTCAAACTTCAGACCCTATTTATAGCACTGCATCAACACGTATTACAAGGCTGTTGTCCTGTAGATCTTTCACAAGGTCCAGCTGAGAATTGCACCATGTCATCTGCCTACTGTTGATGCTGAATGGGAACTGTGGCAAACAGCCCAGGCACTGGAATATTTTAATTAAATTAATATTTTGATTACTATTGCAAAAAATTATAATGCCACGACTACTGATAAATAAGATTTGAGCTCTGTGCTAAGTGCTTTATCTGCTTATCTCATTTAAACCTCACTGCAACCCTTCAAAACAAATATTATTCACGTAAAACACTTTTTACAAGTGAATATACTGAGTAAAGAGAGGTTAAGTAACTTGCAGAGGTTGCATAGGTAGGGAGGGGTAGAAACTCAAAACCGAAATTCAAACCCGATTATGTAACACTAGAATGTATTTTTGAATAAAACATTAATTGATGTGTTAGAAATAAGTAACACATATCATTTTTAGTCATTTTAAAAAGCAGTGAATACATAATAACAGACTACCTGATGACCACACAAAATTGTTACAAAATAAATTTGTAGGGTCTGTTTCAGCATAAAGAATAAATGAGAAAATATATATGTGCAAAAAACACATTTTGTAAATCCCATTATGTTGCCAGAAATGACTGACTATCTGGGGAAAAATGATGACCACTCATTACATATCATAAATTCTAGATGATTTGATATTTAAAATATAAAAAAGTTTTTAAAAATCTAGAAATATTAAGACAGTGTTTGGAAACTAAAGATTTAACTAGCATATTTTTTTAAATAATGGAACAGAGCGTGCTGAAGCAGGATGCAATCATATTTTTTATTGAGGTATAACTGACACATAACAACATATTAGTTTCAGGTGAACAACATAATGATTTGATACTTGTATGTGCTATAAGTCTAGTTAACATCTCTCATCATGCAGTTATTTGTTTTTCTTGTGATTAAAAGCTTTTAAGATCTGCTCTCTTAGCAATTTTCAAACATGCAACACAGTACTATTAACTATGGCCACAATGCTGTACTTTACATCTCCGTGACTGTTTAATAACTGGAAGTTTGCACCGTTTGACCCCTTCACCCACTTCATCCACCCCTAGCCCCTTCTCTGGCCACCACAAACCAATCTGCTCTCTTCTGTTCTCTGTATCTGAGCTGCCTTTTTTTTTCCTTTTCCAAATATGTGAAAGCATACGGTATTTATCTTTCTCCATGTGACATATTTCATTTAGCATAATGCCCTCAATGTCCATCTGTGTTGTCAAAAATGACAAGACTTTTTGTGATTTCTTTTTTTATGGCTCAGTAATATTCCATTGTATAAATATGCCATCTTCTCTTTATCCAGTTATCCGTCAATGGACGCGTAGGTTGTTACCATAACTTGGCTATTGTAAATAATACTGAATTTGAATTTGAGGGTGCATATACCTTTCTGAGTTAATATTTTCTTTTTCTTCAGAAAAACACCCAGAAGTGTGATTGCTGATAGTTCTATTTTTAAATTTCTGAGGAAACTCCACACTACTTTCCACAGTGGCTGCACCAATTTGCATTCCCACCAGCAGTGCACAAAGGCTCCCTTTTCTCCACACCCTCACCAACACTTGTTATCTCTTGTCTTTTTGATAACGGCCATTCTAACAGGTGTGGGGTGATATCTCATAGTGGTTTTGATTTGCATTTCCTTATGATTAGTGGTGCTGACCACCTTTTCATGTACCCGTTGGCCATCTGTATGTCCTCTTTGGAAAAATGTCTATTCGGATACTCTGCCCATTTTTGACTGGATTGTTTGGGCTTTTTGCTATTGAGTTATATGAGTTCTTTACTATACATTTATATTCGTGCTGGGCACAGTTGGCCAAGGTAAGAACTTACATTTTACCTGGAGTGACATAGGAACCACCTAGGAACCATATTTTGACAAAGAAGTGACAGGGTCGGGCTTAAGTTTTAAAAGAATCATTCTGGCTGTTACGTGAAGAATAGGTTATCAGGGGCCAAGGGTAGAAGCAAAGACACCCGGATCTTCATACTTACTCTCCGGTGGCCGTCTAACTTAAGTCTCTACGAATGCATTGGTCTACTTTCATGTACCCTATGCATCCGGTTTACTGAATGCTTGTGTGCCAGGCACTATGCCACACACCAGGGCACAAAGGTGACGCGGCACAGGTCCTGCTCTCTAGGACCTACAATTTAGTGGAAGGCACCGAAGCAAAAACCCCATAACACACAGAGTGTAGGTGCTATAACAGAGGGTTGTACCAAGTATTATCAGAGGAACGATAATGAATTCTATGATTATTCATTTCTCTTCTAATAATCTCTGATGACTCCTGGGAGGTAAAGAAGGAGAAAACCAGGGCTGTGCACCACATGATCTGTCGACAAGGAGCAGAGGGAAGAGGAGATTCCAGCAAGTCCCCAAGCGCACATGGAATGCAGCCGTGAAGACTTCAGCGGAATAGATCTGTCCATGCTTGAAAGTTAATACCTAGTAAAACATAGCATGGAAATGATGGAAAAAATACGGAGACATAAGTGAAAGAAAACACAACTTAGAAGACCTTGAGGTGCGGCCAAACTATGGACTTACTTTCCTGCAGGAGCCAGGGAAAGGTTTTAGCAAATGATTTATGTTCTAAAACATCCTGGAAGACCTCTGTGAAATAAGAGCAAATCCCACTGAAAGTACAGGCTGAGATGAACACACAACAGACAACAGACAGGTTTTCCTAAATTATAACCTACCAGCTTGAAAGAGGAAATGCACCTTCCCAAGACTTCACTGATCTCTAGTCACTGTGGATCCATAAAGGACTCCACCATAACCAGAGAGGACAAAGCCCAAGTAAGATGGGGACCATGACAGAGCCAATGCAGATGTGTTTAAGACATGGAAATTTGAAAATAAAGAGACGAGAAAAGACCTGCCAGGTAACTGCTATAAAAATGAAAACTGACTTCGAGAAATGTATATTTGACAAAACTGAGGACAGGGTCAAAGTATTGAGTGTGATGAGGGCAAATGCTTTATACTGATAAAGGTACCTTCATCGAAAGGTCAAAAAACTTATGGACTGAACAGTATCGCTTTGAAATATATAAAGAAAATATTTTCAAAAAATACAAAGAGAAACTGGCAAAACCAGAACTACTGGCAAGTCAAGCTGAAAAAAATAATGGTATAAAGAATCTGAATATCACAAACATCCAGCCTGGTATGAGATAGATAGATATATGATTCTGTACCAAACAAATTGAAACTACGCATTATTTTCAAACACCATGGAACAGTTGCAGTAATTAGCCAGATGTTAGGTTACCAAAAAATCTTTTAGAAAGTCCCAAAGCAGAAATTACACAGCCCAGGTTCTGATTACAATGTCACAAAACCAGACAGTGAACAACCAAAGGCTAGCCCCAAAGAACTTTCCACTCAGAAACGTTAACTCGCTCTTCTAAATTACTCAGGATAAAGAAAAACTCAAAATTAAAATTAAAGACTATTCAGAAATGAGTGAGTGAGAATAAAACACCATATATCAAAACACAGAATGTGGACAAAGCATTAATCAAGGAAAATTTGACTGTGAGGGCATTTATTAGAAATGGAGAGAAATGGGAAATATATGAGCAAAGGAGTCAATTCAATACAGTAGAAAGGGCAGTGGTCCAAACGCACAGCAAGGAGCATCAGCCAGGGGATGCGGAGTGAGTTCCAGAGCCAGGCTCTGGGGCAGAATCCTCCTCTCTCCAGCTTGGTCCTCAAGAGCTATTTCACCTCTCTGTGCCTCAGGCTTCTCGTCAGCAAACCAGGGCTTCTCATCGTTTTGTTAAAGGATTAAGTGAGATAATGTGGATAAAATTCTTAGGAGAGCACCTGACACATGGTCAGCACCAAATAAATACCAATATAAGCTTATTTTAAGAGGAAGACAACAAGGTAATTCAATTAGTCAAGGACTCATTTTCTAGGGGCAGAGGTGGAGGCAAGAGCAGGTTGCGTTTTCTGTAATAAGAGCCCTTTACTGGAATCGCAGTTCCTCCAAGTATGCTGAGAGCACGCTGAGGTCGAGCAGTGCCCATCGATCAGCGATGGAATCCATCCAACATTTAGGGAGACGTCAATGCTAATTCTACAAACCCTTTCAGAGAATATGGGCAATGAACAGCCACCTTCCAGCTCATTTCATGAGACTGCATAACCTTGATTAAAAAACCTTAACAGGGGCTTCCCTGGTGGCGCCGTGGTTGAGAGTCTGCCTGCCGATGCAGGGGACACGGGTTCGTGCCCCGGTCCGGGAAGATCCCACATGCCGCGGAACGGCTGGGCCTGTGAGCCATGGCTGCTGAGCCTGCGCGTCCGGAGCCTGTGCTCTGCCACGGGAGAGGCCACAACAGTGAGAGGCCCGCGTACCGCAAAAAAAAAAAAAAAAAAAACAAAAAACTGAACAGGACATTCCAAGAAAAAATTAGCCCATCTCTTGTATGAATATAGATGCAAAACTCTTAAACAAAACACCTGCCAACCAAATCCAGTTACATATAAAGGGATAACATGAGTGACCCAGCTGAACATATTCTAGACACACAAAGCTGGCTTACCATCAGAAAAAAATCAACCAATGTAATTCATAAAGGAGAAAATTAAATAGAATAAATTAGAATAAAGGAAAAACTCATAGAATCATCTCAATCTATGCAGGAAAGTATTTGAAAAAAATTCAACATCATCTGATCATTTTAAATCTGAGCAACTAGAAATAGAAGGAAGTTCATTTAGTCTAAAAGAGCATAGCTGTAAAAACATTACACACCATGGTGAAATGCTGAACACTTCTATTTAAGACTAGGAAACAATCTTGAATGCTCAGTCTTCCCTTCCATTCACCACAGTATTGGAGATCATAGCCAGAGCAATAAAACAAGAAAAAGAAATCAGAAGCATTGATTAGAAATGCAGGAATGTGATCAAATTTTGTGTAGGTAACGTGATTATGTACATAAAAATAAAAAATAATCTACAAATAAACATTAATATTTGAGTTTAGTAATGTTATTTTATATAAGGCTAATACATGAGACTAAAGCTCTTTCTCCATATTCAAAACAAAGGGAATTTTTTATTTAAAAAAATAATTTTAAACAAACCTAATGAAATGTGCAAAATTTCTACATAGAAAACTGTAAAACACTGTAAGAAATAAAGAATGATGTAAAAGAATAAAGGACATGTGAGGACTTCCCTGGTGGCTCAGTGGTTAAGAATCCACCTGCCAATGTAGGGGACATGGGTTCAAGCCCTGTTCCAGGAATATCCCACAGGCCGCGGAGCAGCTAAGCCTGTGTGCCACAACTACTGAGCCTGCACTCTAAAGCCCATTAGCCACAACTACTGAGCCCACGTGCCACAACTACTGAAGCCCGCTAACCCTAGAGCCCGTGCTCCGCAACCAGAGAAGCCACCGCAATGAGAAGCCTGCGCACCGCCACAAAGAGTAGCCCCTGCTCACCGCAACTAGAGAAAGAGTGCATGCAGCAACAAAGACTCAATGCAGCCATAAATAAATTTATTTATTTAAGAAAAAAGAAAAAAAGACATACCATGTTCATAGATTGGAAGAAGCAATATTGTTAAGATGTTCATTCTCCCCAAACTGATTTACATATTCAGTGAGTTATCACTCAAACTCCAATAGGTTCCTTTGTGAAACTGGCAGCTGGTTCAAAAATCTACATGGTAATGTGGAGGACCAAGAGTAGCCAAAAGAGAAGAACAGGGTGGAATGACGTGCTCTAATGGATATCAAGATTTATTTCTAAATGACGGTAATGAAGCAGTACGGTATTGGGTGCAGAGCCAGGCAGACCAACGGGACAGAAGCGAGAGCTCACACATGGGCACTGGCTTTATGACTAGGACAGTATGGGAAGCACAGCATACGGGCTCCTTGAGAAAAAGGGCTGGGAAATTCTGGATATGCATAGTGAAAAAGATGGAATAACCTCCGATTCCCATCTGATCATTAGACCTAGCAACGTAGAGGATGTTCATGACCCTAACACACAGCTTTTACGGAGTGATGGGAACTAACATCTGATTATATCACGCACAGCTTTTACGGAGTGATGGGAACTAACATCTGATTATATCACGCACAGCTTTTACGGAGTGATGGGAACTAACATCTGATTATATCACGCACAGCTTTTACGGAGTGATGGGAACTAACATCTGATTATATCACGCACAGCTTTTACGGAGTGATGGGAACTAACATCTGATTATATCACACACAGCTTTTACGGAGTGGTGGGAACTAACATCTGATTATATCACGCACAGCTTTTACGGAGTGATGGGAACTAAAATCTGATTATATCACGCACAGCTTTTATGGAGTGATGGGAACTAACATCTGATTAGTACAGATTCAAAGAGATTGGGAGAAGAGGAAACTGAGAGAAAATGCAGACAACTCCTTCCAGGAGTTTTGATATAGAATAAGATATACACACTACTATATATAAAATAGACAGCAAGATCCTACTGTATAGCACAGGGAACTATATTCAGTATCTTGTAATAACCTATAATGGAGAAAAATCTAAAAAAGAATTACGTGTGTGTGTGTGTGTGTGTGTGTGTGTGTGTGTGTGTGTAATTATTCAGTATATATACTGAATCACTTTGCTGTAAACCTGAAACTAACACAACATTGTAAATTAAGGATACTCCAATTAAAAAAATGAAAATATTAAAAATCTAATCATGTCATTCTCTACTTAAAATCTTTCCATTTTATCTCATCAAAGCTACTCTTTAGTGAAATATTACGTGCAAGGCACTGTGATAAAAGCTTTATTTATAGCATTCTAATTAATCCTGACAATTCCAGGACATAGGTACTATTATTATCTCAATTTTTAAAAGGAACACCTACTAGAGAATGGACTTGAGGATATGGGGAGGGGGAAGGGTAAGCTGTGACAAAGTGAGAGAGAGACATGGACACATATACACTACCAAACGTAAGGCACACCTACTAGAGAATGGACTTGAGGATATGGGGAGGGGGAAGGGTAAGCTGTGACAAAGTGAGAGAGAGACATGGACACATATACACTACCAAACGTAAGGCAGATAGCTAGTGGGAAGCAGCCGCATAGCACAAGGAGATCAGCTCGGTGCTTTGTGACCGCCTGGAGGGGTGAGATAGGGAGGGTGGGAGGGAGGGAGACGCAAGAGGGAAGAGATATGGGAACATATGTATATGTATAACTGATTCACTTTGTTATTAAGCAGAAACTAACACACCATTGTAAAGCAATTATACTCCAATAAAGGTGTAAAAAAATAAAAATAA
>NW_006799055.1:5237112-5252104 GCF_000442215.2 Lipotes vexillifer | reverse complement strand
TAGCACAGGGAGATCAGCTCGGTGCTTTGTGACCACCTGGAGGGGTGGGATAGGGAGGGTGGGAGGGAGGGAGACGCAAGAGGGAAGAGATATGGGAACATATGTATATGTATAACTGATTCACTTTGTTATTAAGCAGAAACTAACACACCATTGTAAAGCAATTATACTCCAATAAAGGTGTAAAAAAATAAAAATAATAATAATAATAGTAAATAAAAGGAAGGACCTGAGGCTTACAGAAATTAAATAATTTGACGCAGGGTTACACGGTTCTTGGGGATAACCAACCTTGACATCGTTCAGTTTCTTGAACACACACATCTTCTCAAAACAGCCAGAACACTCACTTTGCCCTCAGCCATCCACTCCCGCTGTCCCCTCTCTGATCCTGTGGGCCTTAGATTAAGTTTCTTTCTCCAAATGTCCTCCCAACATTCTGAGCTACACTACGTCTCCTTGCTGTGTGCTTGTAATTTTCCTTCTAAACTATCTCCATGTAGTCTTATGATCAGGTGATCTCAAAGTCCATTCAAGCTCTAAAAATGACTACGATTTCACCAAGTTTAGAGCAGCAGTTTCTTATTATACGAAGTTGGGACATAGATTGCTCTGTATTTTTTTTTAATTTCCATAAACTTTTTGAAAATTCAGTGAAGATTATAATTTTATTTATTCTTGGGGATGCTGCCTGTGTAACTGTGTTCTAAAAAAGTTATTGCGATGATACGATTCAACATTTGGCAATACAAAATAAAAGCATCCTTTCGGTACTCTGCTCAGAAGAGAATAATAAACTGCCTGTCTCACAACAGCATGTCCCTCCTCAAGCTGAAAAGTGGAGCCTCATTCTTCCTGAGCCAAACAGACTCGCCTAACATTCTTGTAAGCAAGTTAGACAGCCGAAGGGCCCTTGCCTCAGCGCCATTATGAACAGCACTGTTCCATGAAATAGATGTGTGGTCTGCAGCATATCCTAGAACCGTTTGGAAACCATCCAGGAGACAAGATGATAAAGATTAAAAGTCATTATAGTTACTTTCAGAACCACAGTTAGACTAATGCATCTTTGGTAAGGACAGCTCACACATCAAAAACAGCCTTAGCATGCATGATCTCTTAGAGAAACAGAGAAAATTATTAAGGAGGAAAAGAAAGGATTATAAGCACAATCTTTATAAGCACTGATATTTATTTGGCAAAAGCACAGGTTGGGAGGAAGACAGAAGGACATGAAGGGTGTAGCTTTACAGACACATGCCATAGTATGCTTCTTTGGTGGGTATATGCACACCCATCTCTGTCAAATACCTATTTTAACACTACAACCCCAGACAACTTTTTGATAGCCTGCTATAGAATGGTTCAGTGTTTACTCTATTAAGGCAAATGCAAAAAACAAACAAAAAGTTAAATTTGACTGTACCTACTGAGTAAAAAAAGAGAAGAAAATAAACAATGTAGATTAAGATCCCATAGCAATGTGATATAACACTTAAAATCATGAGGCTCAAATTAATCTTGGTATATGGGATATTTTTTCTAGGAGCCTTGAATCCTGCATTAATTAAGGCTGTTTGGGTTGCAAATAAAAGCCCTGCTTTCACTAATTTTTTTTTAAACATCTTTATTGGAGTATAATTGCTTTACAATGGTGTGTTAGTTTCTGCTTTATAACAAAGTGAATCAGTTATATATATACATGTGTTCCCATATCTCCTCCCTCTTGTATCTCCCTCCCACCCTCCCTATCCCACCCCTCTAGGTGGTCACAAAGCACGGAGCTGATCTCCCTGTGCTATGCGGCTGCTTCCCACTAGCTCTCTATTTTACGTTTGGTAGTGTATATATGTCCATGCCACTCTCTCACTTCGTCCAATCTTACCCTTCCCCCTCCCCGTGTCCTCAAGTCCATTCTCTACATCTGTGTCTTTATTCCTGTCCTGCCCCTAGGTTCTTCACAACCATTTTTTATTTAACTAAGAAAGTTTGCAGGAATGCATGCAGGACACAGAAAAAGAGGCCAAGGGCACAGAGCACCACCAACATGGCTGTGTCTCTCCTGTCTGCTTCCCCCAGCGTGCTGACCTCATGCTGTTCTTACTGCAGGATGGTTTTCTCTACATGGTGAAAACATGAGCTCTGAGAACCCCGAAGTTGTATGTCTTATGACCTCAATCACCCAGCAGACATTTCCCTCACAGTCTCTCTGCTCCCAAGTCTGAAAATTACCAGGAAATACGCTCATGGATGCAGTTTGGGTGAAGAACTTCATGTGGCTTCATTAATAGTGATCGTGTAAAAAAAAAAAAGGAAACTTCTGTGAGAAAAAGATGGGTGGAGAGGGGGATGGTGATTTTCACAGAACCCTGATTCAGGGCAGATCAAACAATGGATGTCGACTCTACACACACATGTGAAAAGATACAACATTGCTTATGAAGAATTCCCTAACAATAAAATAACTTAGGGAGTGGGGTCAGCGCATGGTAGAGAGGAAGTCCCAGCCCAACTTCCCCACAGAAAAATGGATTTAACAGTGACATGCAGACAAAACTTTTGGCGTTCAGATAACCCCAAAATCCACGTAAGAAGCTGCAGTATCCTGGGAGAGCAGAAAGCTAAGCGGGCTGCACTGAAATGGATTAGAAGATCAATTTTACTTTACCTGCCTCGGCCGCAGCCCCACTGACATAGCGCAGCCCTGGGAGAAGACAACCGTGCTCCATACTCCTCCCTCAGCACGCGCAAGCATTCAGTGTTCTGGGTCCTCAGAGGGCTTCCCCAGGGCAGAGCTTCTGTCTCACCTCTTTAGAGCGTTGATGGAGGCAGCACGGTTTGGAGGCCTGTGAACCACTGAAAGCAAAGAAAAATGAGAGTGTCTTGCTGGCACAGCTCGCATGAGTGGGAGAAAATGTACAGCTCAAAGCTTCTCCCTCAGAGGGGAGGGAGGAATTGGCACACGTGTCCAGTGTTCCAGCTTTTCTAATGGCAGCCTGGGGACTGGATTCTGTCTTGCCTGTCTTGGCACACTGATAGGAAGCGGTATACTTTAGATGCCTGGTGGCCACTGAGAACAGGAGAGAGTTAGCTGATTACTGCTGTAGAACCAGAGAACTTAGAGCATCACACATAGACACCAGATGCAGCAAGAGACGAGAGACTCCTGAAAAAGAAACTGGCCACGCCCCTCTACTTGAGAAAATGCATGCACAGGCCAAGAGAAGTTACATCCTCCCCAAAAATGTTTGAGATGCACCTAAAATCTGTAGTTGGGCTCTTTGGTGAGTGTCTTCACCTGCATGAAGCCAATTTATAGGACTGGGAGACATTGGCTGGTTTTTCAAATGTGCAGATTCCAACACGAACTTATAAGACACGTGAAAAAAAACAGGAAAACACAGCCCCAAAAAAGGACACAATAAAATTCCAGAAACCGATTCTAAAGAAACAGAGGTATATAAATTACCTAACAAAGAAATCAAAATAATTATCATAACGATACCCTATTACCTCAAGAAAATGATGCATGAATAAATCAAGAATATCAACAAAGAGACAGAAAATATTTTTTTTTTTAAAAACCAAACAGAAATAATGGAGCTGAGAAATATAATAATATCCTTCAAAATGAAGGAGAATTAAAGACTTCCCCAGATAAAAAGTGTTGAGGAGGGCTTCCCTGGGGGCGCAGTGGTTGAGAGTCCGCCTGCCGATGCAGGGGACACGGGTTCGTGCCCCGGTCCGGGAAGATCACACATGCCACGGAGTGGCTGGGCCTGTGAGCCGTGGCCGCTGAGCCTGTGCTCCGCGACGGGAGAGGCCACAGCGGTGAGAGTCCCGCGTACCGAAAAAAAAAAAAAAAAAGTGCTGAGGAGTTCTTTACCAACAGACCTGCCTTACAAGAAATGCTAAGGGGCAGGTCCTTCAAGTTGAAATGTAAGGATGCTGAACAGCAACATAAAAGCACATAAGAGCATAAGACTCACTGGTAAAGGTAACTATATAGACAAATATGAAATACTGGAACACTGTAACTGTGGTGCATAAATGTTTTTTAATTCTGATATAGAAGATAAAAGTATAAAAAACTATAACTATAAAAATATTCTAATGAATTCACAACACAAAAAGATGTAATCTGTGACATCAATAACAAAGTGTGGAGAGAGGGAAAAGTAAAAGTGGAAAGTATATGTATATGATTGATGTTAAGTTGTCATCAGCTTAAAATAGATTATTATAAGATGTTTTACAATAAGTCCCATTGTGATCACGAAAAAAATATCTATAGAAGATACAAAAAAGAAAATAAAAAAGAAATCAAAGCATGTCACTACAAAAAAAATCAAAGAATCATGAAGGAAGGCCAGAAAAGAGGAAAAGATGGACAAGAAAGCTGTAAGACAGACAGGAAACAATTAACAGAATGGTAATAGTAAGTCCTTCCCTATCAGTAATTATTTCAAATGTAAATGGATTAAACTTCCAAATCAAAAGAGTGGCTAAATGGATTAAAAAAACAAGATCCAACTATAAGCTGTTTACAAGAGACTCAGTTTAGATTTAAGGACATACATAGGTTAAAAGTGAAAGGATAGAAAAAGACATTTCATACAAATGGTAATCAAAAGAAAAGGTGGTCCAGTGGTAAAGAATTCACCTTCCAATGCAGGGGAGATGGGTTCAATTTCCTGGTCTGGGAACTAAGATCGCACATGCCGTAGGGCAACTAAGCCCATGTGCCACAACCACTGAGCCCACGCACCTCAACTAGAGAGCCAATGTGCCCTGGAGCCCACACACCACAACTAGAGAGAGAAAACCCACACGCCACAATTACAGAGAAGCCCTTGTGCTTCAACGAAGATCCCATGTGCTGCAACTAAAACCTGATGCAGCCAAAAAATTAAAATTAAAATAAACAAACAAAAAAAAACTGTCACTAGAGACAAAGAAGGACAATATGTGGTGATAAATGGGTTAATACACCTGAAAGATAAAACAATTATGAATACATGCATCCAAAATCAGGACACACATAAATAAAAATGAAGGGTGAAAGAGAGTAAGACAGTAATAGTAGAAAATTTAAATAACCCACTTTCAATAATGGATAGACTATCCAGACAGAATATCAATATGGAAACAGAGGACTTAAACAACATTATAAACCAAATGAACCTAATGGACATATGCAGAACATTCCACCCAACAGCAGCAAAGTACACATTCTTCTCAAGCGCGCATGGATGGAACATTCTTCAATCTAGACCAACTATTAGGCCACAAATCAAGTCTAACAAATTTAAGAACACTGAAATCATATCAAATATCTTTTCTGACCCCAATGGAATGAAATTAGAAATTAATGGCTGAAAGAAAAATGTAAAATTCGCAAATAAGTGGAAACTAAATAACAATCTTTTGAACAACATATGGGTCAAAAAATTAATCAAAAGATAAATTAGAAAATATCTTGAGATAAATGAAAACAAAACTATAACATACTAAAACTATGGAATGCAGCAAAAGCAGTATTAACAGGGAAATTTATAGCAACAAGTCTTACAGTAAAAAAGAAGATCTGAAATAAACAAACTAACTGTAAACCTCAAGGAGCTAAGAAGCGCAAACTAAGGCCAACGTTAAGAGAAAGAAGGAAGTAAGATTAGAGCAGAAATCAATGAAATAGAGAATAGAAAACAATAGAAAAAATCAAATTCTTTCTGCAAAGATCAACAAAATTGACAAACCTTTAACTAGATTAAATCAGAAAAAAGAAGACTCTAAAAAATCAGAAATGAAAGAGGAGACATTACAACCAATGCCACAGAAATTAAAAGATTATGAGACTACTTTGAAAAATTATACAAAAATTATCCAACAAATTGGATAACCTAGAACAAATGGATAAATTTCTAGAGCTACAACCTACCAAGACTGAATCATAAAGAAATAGAAAATGTATACAGACCTACAACTAGTAAGGAGATTGAATCAATAATCAAAAGTCTCTGAACAAAGAAAAGCCCAGAGACAGATGGCTTCACTGATGAATTCTACCAAAATATCTGAGGAAGAATTAACACCAAATTCCTCCAGAAAACTGAAGAGGAGGGAACACCTCCAAATTTTATGAAGCCAAAATCACCCTGATACCACAGATAGAAAAGGACATGAAAAGGAAAAAAACTATAGGTATAATAGATAAGTATAGATGCAAAAAATTCTCAACAAAGTATTGGTATTAGCAAGCCAAATTAAACAACACATTAAAAGAATCATACAAATGGGAATTATCCCTAGGATGCAAGGATGTTCAACACACAAAAATCAATCAATGTGATATACCACATTAACAGAACAAATGATAAAATTCTCATGACCATCCTAATAGATGCAGAAATGTATTTGACAAAAATCAACACCCTTTCATGATAAAAACACTCAACAAACTAGGAATAGAAGGAAACTACCTTAACATAATAAAGGCCATATATGACAAGTGCACAGCTAACATCATACTCAATGGTGGAAAAACTGAAAGCTTTTCCTCTAAGATTAGTAAGAAGAAAAGTGTGCCCACTCTCTCTACTTTTATTTAACATAGTACTGGAAGTCCTAGCTGGAGGAATTATGCAAAAAAAAGAAATAAAAGACATTCAAATTAAACAAAAAGTAAAATAATGTCTGTTTACAGATGGCATAATCTTATATGTAGAAAACCCTAAAGACTCCAGCAAAAAATGGTTAGAATTAATAAACAATTCAGTAAAGTTGCAGAATACAAAATCAACATGCAGAAATTAGGTGCAACCCTATAGACAAACAACAAATAATCTGACAAGAATATTAAGAAAGCAGTCCCATTTACAATAACATGAAAAAGAATAAAATACTTAGGAATAAACTTAACGAAGGAGGTGAATGACTTGCGCACTGAAACCTATAAAACATTACTGAAGGAAATTAAGGAAGAGACATATAAATGAAAGACATCCTGTGTTCATGAACTGAAATACTTTATATTGTTAAAATTACTACTTAAGGTGATCTACAGATTTTCTTATCAAAATCACAATGGATTTTTTTTTACAGAAATAGAAAAAACAATTCTACAATTCATATGGAACCAGAGAGGACTCTGCATAGGCAAAAACAACATCTAGAAAGAACAAACCTGGAGGCCTCACACTTCCTGTTTTCAAAATATATTACAGAGCTACAGTATTCAAAACAGTACAGTACTGGCATTAAAACAGACATATAGACCAATGGAACAGAATAGGGAACACAAAAATAAATCCAGTGTATATGGTTAAATGATCTTCAACAAGTGTGTCAAGACTACACAATGGGGAAAGGATGGTTTCTCCAACAAATAGTGTTGGAAAAACAGGACACCCAAGTGCAAAAAAAAAAAAAAGAAAGAAACTGGACACTTTTCTTACACCATACACAAATGAACTCAAAATGGATTTAAGACTTGAAAGTATAAAACTCCTAAAGAAAACACAGGGAGAAAGCTTCATAACATTGATCTAGCAATGACTTCTTGCTGTGACACCAAAAGCACAGGCAACAAAAGAAAAACAGACAAGTGGGACTACATCAAACTAAAAAGCTTCTGCAGAGAAAAAACAAAGAAACAACCACCAGAGTGAAAAGGTAACCTATGGAATGGGGGAACATATTTTCAAACCATATATCTTATAAGGGGTTAATCTCCAAAATGTATTTTTAAAACTCCTACAACTTGGGGCTTCCCTGGTAGCACAGTGGATAAGAATCTGCCTGCCAATGTGGGGGACACAGGTTCGATCCCTGGTCCAGGAAGATCCCACATGCCACGGAGGAACTAAGCCCATGTCCCAACTACTGAAGCCTGCCTGCCTAGAGCCCGTGCTCCACAACAAGAGGAGCCACCGCAATGAGAAGTCCATGCACCGCAACAAAGAGTAGCCCCCGCTCGCCACAACTAGAGAAAGCCCGCATGCAGCAAAGGAGACCAAACACAGCCAAAAAAAAAGAAAGAAAGAAAGAAAACCTCCTACAACTTAAGAGCAAAAAAAAAGCAGAAAAAAGCCTGATTTTAAAATAATTCAAAGAAGACATACAAATGGTCCAAAACTATATGAGATGCTCAACATCACTAATAATCAGGGACATGCAAATCAAAACAATAATCAGGTATCACCTCACACCTTTTAAGATGGTTATTATCAAAAAAGACAAGAGATAAGTGTTGGTGAGGAAGCAGAGAAATTGGAACACTTATACACAGTTAGTGGAAATATAAAATGGTGCAGCCACTGTAAAAAACAACTGTATGATGTGAAAGCTGATACCAATTCTCCTCTTCATTATTAGCAAGATAATAGCTCCCTTCTTTTAGTTTGATTTATGGCTTCTCAGCACAAATTCCTTCCCCTTCTCCATCATGTGGTGATGCATCACTCTGGGCCATCCTGCATAAACACATCAAGAGTCAGTGTGGCCCATGTGGGAACTTGTTAGGCTGATAGGAACAGAAACGCCTGCTGCTGTCCTCTCTAATGGGCCCTAAATTAAGATTTTTGGCATCTCGCTCAGGTGAAATCAGGAGCAATGTTCCAGCTGAGTCCATCTGGGAAGAATGTCAACAGGTAACAGGTGAACACTGCATCATCCATCTGGAGGAGCTGCACATCTTATTGAAGAACCACAGGCACCTCCACAACGTGCTGCGCACGCATCCTTACAAATATGGCTAACATCCTACAGCTTCATGGGTCTACGTATGTAGTGAATAACTTAAACACTTCCATCAAGAAAGCATTCAGGGCTTCCGTGGTGGCGCAGTGGTTGAGAGTCCGCAGTGGTTGAGAGTCTGCCTGCCGATGCAGGGGACATGGGTTCGTGCCCCAGTCCAGGAAGATCCCACATGCCGCGGAGAGGCTGGGCCCGTGAGCCATGGCTGCTGGGCCCGTGAACCATGGCTGCTGGGCCGGAGCCTGTGCTCCGCAACAGGAGAGGCCACAACAGTGAGAGGCCCACGTACCCAAAAAAAAAAAAAAAGAAAGAAAGAAAGAAAGAATTCAATTTAATTTGAGTTTTAGAGCATTTTAAAACTCTCAAGCAAAAAAAGAAATATAAGCACATTTATTCTATTCTCCTATTCTCATGATTTTAAAAATAATATCCAAATTGCCACTTTAGTAAAGGAGATAACCAGATGGCAATTTTATTTCAAGAATTTTATTTCAAATCATTCTTGGTTAAGCTTTTTGTTTATATAGCTTAAGTGTTTCTTAAGCTTCTTAGATCTGCAGATTTATAGTAGTTATCAGATTTGGAATACATCTTGGCCATTATTTCCTCAAACTTTTTTCTGCCCCTGCTTTTTTGGGTCTCCAATTACAGACATGTTACATTGCTTTACATTGTCCCACAGGTTACTGAGTCTCTAGGTGTGGGTGGGTTTTGTTTTTTTTTTTTTTTCTATCTCTTTTCTTTGTCTCTGTTTGGATAATTTCTATTTCTAGGTCTTCTACTTTATGAGTTTTTCATCTAACCTGGTGTTTATCACATCCAGTTAAATTTTCATTTCAGTTGCTGTTTTTTTCAGCTCTTGAATTCCCATTTGGCTCTTTTTATACCTTTTAGTTCTCTTGGTATTATGTTTTAATGTCCAGTTTTCCCAACACCATTTATGGAAGAAGCTCTCATTTACTCATTATATATTCTTGACTGCTTTGTTGTAAATTAATTGACCATATATGCATGGGTTTATTTCTGGGCTGTCATGTTCCATTGACATCTGTGTTTTTATGCCAATACTATACTGTTCTGATTACTATATCTTTGTAATATAGTTAGAAATCAGGGGGCATGATGCCACCAGATTTGTTCTTCTTTCTCAAGATTGCTTTGGCTATTCAAGGTCTTTTATGGTTCCACACAAATTTTAGGATTGTTTGTTCTATATCTGTGAAAAATGTCACTGGAATTTTGATAGCAATTGCACTGAATGTGTAGATGGCTTTGGGTAGTATGGACATCTTAACAATATTAAATCTCTAAATCCATGAACATGAAATACCCCATAAGTTTTTATTCTCATTTAATCAACTAAATTACCAATGATTGTAGTAATTTCCTTGCTACCAAACAGTTATTTTGGAGAGTGTTATTTTAATTTTCAAGTGACCATATTTTTGTTTAAATAGTCAACAGTGTACAGAAAGGAGATTTGTAGGATTCTTTTGTGGTTCCTTGATTAACAGGTGAGTTTTTCTTTCTTACGTGAAATTAGTTCTTCCATACCGACTCCATTAAGTGTTTTTCTTTATTTTCATATTTTCCTCATCATCTCAGTGGGAAATCAGTGTTCTGTGACTATGACAATGTCAGGGTCATTTTTAATTCCTTTTGAAGGAAAAGTAAGTTGCTGTCTACTTAGAATGTAAGTTGAAAACCAACAGCCAGCCTCCATTGTGCCAAGCCATGATTTTTTTCTGCATAGCATGATTATGGCACCCTCCAGCAACAGCAATTCAGGAGTACATTGAAGATGTGGCTGTGTAATTGCTCTACATCTAGAGTCACAGAGACAGTAACAGCTCTGCAAGGGACCAGGCAGATCATCCAATTAGTAAGTACAGTCCCTTGTTTTGTAGACTTTTCCACACTTTTAGTGGAAAATTTGCATTCATATTTGCATGAAGAGCAACGCCTTACATAACAGAAGACTAACAACTTACTATAATTTATGAAAACATAATTTTTAAAAGGGTTACCCATAACCTCAGCTCCTATAGAAACTAAGTAGAAATGGTTTTTCATCAGCCTTTAAAACTAACTATATTTTCTATTCTAAATGTCAGTTGGTAAGTAACTCACCAGAGTAGATCATGAATAGCACTCAAGAGACATGGGAAAGTTTATATTTGAGATTCTGTATTTCAAAGTAATTGGAATTTCTTGATCATGAAGATAGGTGACGTCTGTGGAACATCTATTTGTAACTTAAAAGCAGGTATATCCTGAGTTACCTCTAAGTGTATTCTTTACATAAACAGTTGTCACCTGCTCTGGCCTTACCCATCTTTACTGTCATTAATAGGATCTCCTTTCCTCACCTCCCTTCTAATAATTAGACATGGGGTTTCACTGTTAGACTTAAAGCCAGCCCTGTAATAATGTTAATACTGTTACTGATGCTACTTTCATCTTCCCTCTAATTCTGATTTTAATTCTAATACTAATACCACTAAAGTTCACTGAGTGCTTATTAGACACCAAGCTCTTTTCTAAATGCTTTACGTGGATTATCTTTTTTAACACAAATAAGAATCTACCACTATAATCTCCATTTTACAGATTAGGAAACTGAGGCACAGATTGTTGAGTAACACAGGCCAGTGGTAGAATTGGGCCATCTACCCAGGCATCTACCCAGAGCCTGGAGTCTGGTTTTAAACGCTGTGCTACTGCCCGGCCCTGGAGCTCATCTGGGTATTCAGGTCATGTCCAGGTAAAAAGGGGAATTCTGAGAGCCTTCTCCAACTACAAGGGCCCATGGAACCTGTCTTTCTTGTAAAAACTACAGGCAACTTGCCCAAACTTGATCCTGCCTGCCTCAGAAGCCTGATGAGAGTCACACGCATGACTTTTCATGAGCAGGAGAGAGAAATGGGCTTCATAAATCATAACCTCCAGCTGTTCATTTCCGAGAAGGAGAAAAAGACCCCGAAAGAATAGTAGACTCTATTCAGATGTTTGACAAACATCTGACTGGTGATCATAACCCAGTGATGAAGGGCAGGAGATTACCACACTCGCACATTTTCTTTTCAGGGGCTGTTTCTCAGAGGAAAACAATGGATCTTATTTGGAAATACTTCCTCTTTGATCTCATATTTTTTGTTAATTTTAAGGTGGTAATGTTGAATGGTTATTCCCATTGGCGTCAGATAAAGACTGAAATTGTCCATTGAATTTAACAACTAGGCAGTGTGGCTACAGCAGAGGGAATGAGGGAAACAAGGTAGGGGTGAGGTTCTAGAGGTGAGATGGCCCAGGTTCACGGAGTCCTGTTGAAATGCTGGCTTTCATTCTGAACATGGTGGAGCCACGGGCATGATTTGCATACAAGAACGGCATGATCTGACTCAAGATTTTAAATGATCACACAGGCTGCCATGTTGTGGACAGACCCAAAGGATACAAGGACAGAAGAGACCAGTTAGGAAGGGATTTTAATAATCCCAGCAAAGGAGGACAAGGAACTTTGGTAGCAGGAGAGATGGAGGGGTGGAATGCCGGGATGGAGGTGGAACCAGTTAGATTTGCTGAGAGATAGGATGTGGGTAAGAGAAGCAGTGAGGTCCAAGGATGACTCCAGGGCTTTGCTGATGGCACTGGTGCTGGCTTTTTGTTTGTTTGCTTGTTTGTTTTGTTTGCACGGCTACAAGGATGGAGTTACCACTAGTTGAAATGAGGAATTATTCAGAAGGAAAAACAGATGGCTCAATGCACTGGTGCCATGTTATTCCATTTCATTAATCAATCAATAAAATGTATTGCGTGTCGATTTCATGGGCTGCTCTATGTTAGATGCCAGAGATGGAGAGAGAAATACATGCTGTCCGTACCGTCAAAGAATTCACAAGCTAGGAGGAGACAGACATAGAAGACCATGTTTCAAATAATTTACTTCCCTCTTAAGAGGAGGAAATGTGTTACCACAGAAGAGAAGTGAATTTATCACCCCACAGAACATGACTAAACCAAATCATTCCCCAGTCCCATCTACTAAGGTTCTATAATGTTAAGAGAAAAGTTTGCAATGTCCTCATCCTGAGCAGGTCCGAACAGCTAAACCCTAAGGGCAGGTCAGTGTTTAACATCATTCCCCCGACCCCAAGCAGGTACACACATGACTTTATATGAAGAGACCTGAGTTGACGAAATAACTCTATTTTTCTATTTTCGCAATTTCCCTTTATCTTGAAGCACCAACTGTGAGAAGCCAGGAGGACAGAAGACGATCTAAGAGTAAATCAACTTAGAATAAATTGGCATCCTTCTGAACACAGCAATTTGGTAAATGGGAGGAAAAGTGTCAACTGTAAAACTCAAAGAGCATATTATCACTGTAGATGCCTTGTTGGTTCTGAAATCCTTCCTTAGGGTGTTAAGATTTTAGACTCAAGAAGAACATGAGAAACACAATCACGTGTTTTGTTTTGAATCACTTATTCACAGTATAACCTTTTTAAAGTTGTCATACACTGTAGACATTTTAAGCTTTGCCCCTAGTTTTCAGAAATATAGAACTTTTCCTTCCAGCGTGTATACACTTACTACTGTGATTATATAATATTATACATATTATAAAATTATCATGCTACTTTGAAAAATAGCCTCAGTAGTTTATAGCACCACTATATTGAGCCAGCTTCCCCAAAAGCTTCCCTGGGTTGAGCTGATCATATTTCATTTCTAGGATTAATTAGATACAAATTCTAGGACTAAACCCGTAGTAAGAGCACATTTTTAAGCTAACAAACCATTTCCAGAGCTCTTACTTTTTATGCTAACATTTCTATTGTGGTCTTGAAAATGAGTGTGGCTATGCATTTACGAAATGATTTTAAATAAGCTAATAAAGACGGAGTGAACGTTGAAGAATCTATGAAACAGTATAGAGCTCTTCCTTCAAATTTACGTTAGGATCTGACCGTGCCAGCAATAGAAAGCAGATCTCTCACACTGGGGCAAACTTCTGAGCAAAGACCTGTTACCTTCTCCTAAATCTATTCTGAACGTAGAAGCTATTCCCAGTCCTAAAGTGCAAAGTTCAGGAAGATAAGAACCATTGTTATTCATTTTTGTATCCTAGTGTCTGATACACAGTAGGTCTTCAACAAATGTTTGCAAATCAGTAAAGGAATTAACTAGATCACTATCTTTAATTTGATAATTGAAAGTATTTTCACACAAGTTAAAGAATGTATCAGTGAGGCAGAAGCGACCTAAGGCATAATAGTCTTGGTTGCAGGAAATTTCTCTGGTTGATAATTACTCTACATACTACAGTATATACACATATCAGAGAATAATTTGGTGAAACCTAGACTTAGTTGGTAGTGGAGTTAAATATTTTGAGATGCTATTTAAAAGATATATGCAAATGAACTTATAATTATAAAGTTGTGTTAGAAAAATCATAGTAATTCACGTAATATGGCACTTTGAGAATTAAATGGTATAAACACCTGTAAAGCCTTTGAATAGCGACAGAGACCTAGTAGGTGCGTTGTGTACTTTGCAAGATGAGGAGAGAGGATGGGCTGTTAGTTAAATTTGTAAAACCTTGAGAAAAACCCATATGAAATTGTAATGAACTAAAGAAACGTTTATCAATCACCTACTACCCGCCAACTCTGTATAAGTTGCTCGATAGGGACTGAGGCATGACTGAGACGCAGTTTCTGCCTCCGATGTGTGAAGGTGAGGTAATTATAAATAATTAAAATGCAACATCCAGGTGCTATGATGGAGGTATGTCCAAAGCTCTGGGGGACAGAGCAAGATGAGTAGCTAGGCTGTGAAGAGGACACTGGAGCTGGGTCACAGAGGATTCCCAAAGGGCAAAGGAAGAACGGATTTCCAAGCAGAGAAAACAGATGCTCAGGAACCTGGAAGCAAGACCACGCTGTGGATTCACTTTAATCAGGGACAGACAATGTGGGGCAATGCTTCGGCAAGAGTGGGACGATGGATGACCTCAGACAGAAGGGCCCTGTGGGTTTAGCATTCTTCCTCTAGGCAATGTTGAGCCACCAAAATTTTGATTGTACCATCGCCTAAACATAAGATATTTTAAAATAGCATTTCATCAAACACTTTGGAAATCTTCTGAGAGCTGAGCCACTGAAAAAATATAGAACTTAGAATTCTGAAATGTCTCAGAAGATAGACTCTAGCCCTGCCTGGGGCATTC
>NW_006799055.1:5236311-5237102 GCF_000442215.2 Lipotes vexillifer | reverse complement strand
TCCTGAGAGAAGCCTGGAGGAGCTGCAGTGTTATCAGTTGCACTTCAGTGAATTTAAAGAGGAACTTAATTTAGTATCAGGCATTCATTAAGGTATTGGAAGGAATCTGTCTCACTGTCCCTGACCAAGGTCATTAAACAATGCAATTTTTGCATATATTATATACAAAGCTAAGATTAATCCTGATTTTCTTATGTATCAATGTTTCATCTCATAATCGCACATACAGAGGCAAGAGAAAAACTGAGCAAACTCCAAGGCAATTAACCAGAAATAGGAAGGATCCTCTTGATTTGTCTCTTTAAATCTCTATGGAAACTACATTGACAAAGTACGTGATGGTCTTCATATACAAACCCTTCTCTTTAGAAATGAAAGTACCTATTAAAAAGTTTAAAGTACCAGGCTTCCCTGGTGGTCCAGTGGTTAAGAATCCGCCTGCCAATGCAGGGGACAAGGGTTTGAACCCTGGCCCAGGAAGATCCCACATGCTTCGGAGCAACTAAGCCCATGCGCCACAACTACTGAGCCTGCACTCTAGAGCCCGCGAGCCACAACTACTGAGCCCATGTGCCACAACTACTGAAGTCCACGCGCCTAGAGTCCGTGCTCTGCAACAAGAGAAGCCACTGCAATGAGAAGCCTGCGCACGGCTATGAAGAGTAGACCCCGCTCGCCTCAACTAAAGAAACACTGCGCAAAGCAACGAAGACCCAATGCAGCCAAAAATAAATTAAAAAAAAAATTAGGGGCTTCCCTGGTGGCGCAGTGGTTGAGAGTCCACCTGCCGA
>NW_006799055.1:5204002-5236010 GCF_000442215.2 Lipotes vexillifer | reverse complement strand
CCGCAAAAAAAAAAAAAAAAAAATTAGTTCCTTTAAAAAAAATTTTTTTAAGTACTGACTACTATGAATATAAATGGGATTTCAAATACGATGGGCTTTAAAAGGTTTCTATCCTATGTGATAAGAAATGAACGCCTCTAAGTCCGAAAGTTATGTATGTTTCAAAGGCAAGCATTTTACACTTTCCACGTCCATTATTACATTTTATCATGGGAGGCAGTATCCCTGGAATAATGCAACTCCATTTCCTACATTTGGTATAGACTGTCTCTAGACGTATACAGGGAGCTGTTTCAATGGATCTTTATTACTGTAGATTTTCATGACAACCATTCTGCATTCATTCCAGATACTATTACATTCGAATTTGGTGACTCAGATGGTCATAGCACCAAATGGTCTGTCCCTCTAGGAGACTTGTACATGTTTTGATGGACACTTAGTGCCATGTTGAAAAACTAACTGTCCCTATTTTTCCCCTCCAGTGTCAACCACTTTGGATGATTATATCCCTTCTGAAATTGCTGTTGTTCTAGCGTTGTTTCTGAGGTCCACTTAAGTACCCAAATCTACTCACATTTTTATCCCTGGTATGGCAGCTTGGAAAAATGTAAAACGCTACACAGCAAAATGAAGGCTGTCTTTAAAGAAATATGGCAATTATGATCTTCATTTAAAGGAAAGCTGGAAAGCTTTTCACCAGCTCAGAAGCCCAGAGACGTTAAATAACTCAGCCAAGGTCACATAACTTATATACATGGTGGGTCGGCCTGACTCCAAATTGCAGTCTCTGCTGACATTCAGGGCTCCGGCCATATTAGTATTAATCTACGATGTTTCCATATGGATTTCCTGAACACCTGGACTCAGGCATGAGGAATTGAAATGCGTTTTTCTATGTTGATTCATTCAAGATATCTCTTCCAAGCACCTAGTGCCAAGTCTTACGTTTGCAACAAAAAAACTAAACACTGTTCTTGGCCAGAAGAATGCTTAACCCAATTAGGGAGGAAATCTCATGAATTACAAAAATAAAGGGGGAAAACACCATGATGTGTTAAGTGCTGTTCAGAGAAGGAATCTGCTCCCACCGTGATGGGTGTGGTGCTAGGGTGTGGGAGGCGCCTGGCAACGCGAATGCCGCCAGATTAGGGAAAGTGGGCAGCCATTAGGGCCCACCACAGGTAAAACACCACGTACAATCCAAACTCCTTTTTCAAGACCGCAAATCCTGGAGATGGCTCAGAGCCCCGATTTGCCTTTGACAGCTCAGATCCAATATGCTACCTCACGTCGTCATGCCCTTTCAGTTCCCACGTTCACCATACCATCCAAAGCCAGCACTACCCTAGTAACACCGCGAGGATCGAAAATTACCTGGTCTCCTTGTCTGCAAGTCTTAAACCCTCTAATCCACCCTACTCCTAGCTGCTGCAGCTCTCTTTTTGGACTATGTACTCATTCTCAAAAACGTTTTGATGGCTTCCTGTGATCAAAATGAATGGTTTTCAAGCTATATGTGCAGTCCACCCCACTTTTTCAAAGAAAATATTAAACCCAGAACCCCAATAACTAAATCAGACTGAAATGTATTTATTTGCACAAGAATTACTCCCAACCCCGCAGGCCTCAGGGATCTGGGAAACAAGTTTAAAAAACACTGAAACGATTAAGAGGGGCACTGAGAGGCACCTTCACTACAGATCGCAGCCTAGAGCCTTGCTTCCAGCAGCCTTACTACTTATGCGCCAGAAGCACAGACCTCAGTCGGGAGCAGGGGAAAAATGTTGCACCTCAGACCCACCCTGGCCCTGAATCAGAAACAGCACTTTAAAGATCCCCAGGTGGGGCTTCCCTGGTGGCGCAGTGGTTGGGAATCCGCCTGCCAATGCAGGGGACACGGGTTCGAGCCCTGGTCCGGGAAGATCCCACATGCCGCGGAGCAACTAAGCCCGTGCGCCACAACTACTGCGCGTCTGGAGCCTGTGCTCCGCAATGAGAGGCCGCGACAGTGAGAGGCCCGCGCACCGCGATCAAGAGTGGCCCCCGCTCGCCACAACTAGAGAAAGCCCTCGCACAGAAACGAAGACCCAACACAGCCAAAAATAAAAAAATAAATAAATTAAAAGAAGCCTCAACATTAAAAAAAAAAAAAAAAATCCCCAGGTGACTTGCATGCACAGTAAAGCTGGAGAAACACACAAAGTGCTCTAGCACTCCCCCATCTCCCCACACTGATCCCTTGAATGGCTTCCCCATCGCAGCCCCCCCCTTCCCGGAAGTGAGCTTCCCCACAGCACCTTATTAGGTGACTTCACCCCTCCCCCGCTCTCCAGGTGCACTGGACACCACCTCCCTCCGTTACTGCTTCTCTCACCGTCACATGACCTCTGATGGTCAGGAAACAGCGCAGACTTTAAGCAGGATCGTTTCCCGCTGGCTGGGGCCTTTCCCACCCCTTAAACAGATGTGATCTACCCTCTTCAGACCGCAAAGCACTTAGAACCATTCTTATACAAAGAGTATTCTATTTTCTTGTGTTTTAGCTAATTGGATGTTTGTTTTGTCTCCTATCAGATTGAAAGCTTTCCGCATCAGGAGCTCTGGCTTGCTTAACATATGGCGTGTAAGTGTCCACAAAATATTTCTGGAATGGAATTGATTCTTGTGGGAAAGGGAGCTGAATAAAGGGGAGGGAAGTGAAGTCCGATGACAGTGTTCTCATCCAGACCAGCCAAAACCACGGTACCTAAGTCCAGCTGCCCGGGCTCTGCATTTCAAACTTCACTTCAGTAACGTGGGGAGGAGCCCTGCAATGGTAGGGCTGTATTCCCGGGTGTTGTGTGTAAAACATCTGCCGAGACTACAAATTTCACGTTATGTTCACTGGAATTGCAAAACTGAAATCCTCTCTGTAAGTATGCTTCTTGGACTCCCAGCCTTCTACAAGTATTCTACTTCTGAAAATTGTAGAAAATAAAAATAAAGCAGACTTCCAAATTCCACTGAGTCGTTAGATTTCAGGTGACATAAAAGTCATTTGCAAAGGAAGAAAATCTAATCATGACATCGGGGTTTAAATAAGCGTATTTTATTTATTCTAAAAATCTCACTTCAAAAAGGCTGGTAAGGAGCATATAATACAAGGCTTAAAATACCACAATATGACACGAACTAAAGAAAAATAAGACCGGAATGTGAAAGGACACAGAATGAGGCCAATAGGTGAGGTAAAATTTTTATTAAGACATTTGCTTTGCATCTTTTCGAACGCACAAGTAGACAGTAGGGATCCTGTATTTTGTGTTAAGCTTTTAGCAGCCGACATAGAAAAGGAAACATCCCAGTTGAATGGTTCACATCTAGAGCATAAGATGGGCTGGGTCATCTTTGAAATCAAGATTTTTGATGAATATTGGAGACAGAACTAGAGAACATTCTTTCAGTAAGTATTTGAAAGATGCCCATTTAGTGGGGCTTTTCAAATTTCAGCTTTATTGAGGTATAACTGACCTATAAAATTATAAGATATTTAAAGTATACATCCGAGTGATTTGATATATGTATACATTGTGAAAGGACTCCCCATCTAGTTAATTAATCCAGCCATCACCTCCCATATTTATCGTTGTTTTTAGGTGAGAATACTTGAGTTCTACTCTCTTAGCAAATTTCAATTATGTGATACCATGTAATGTTGACAGTTGAATAAAGAATTATTTGTCTCAAGAGACAATGGAACTGGGGTTGCGTTAGCCACCTTTGGTAAAGACTAAGATTCTATTAAGATAAAAATAAAGCCAAAATTTTATTAAGACAATTACTTTGCATCTTTTCTAAGGCGCAGATAGACAATGGAAGAAAATTTAAAGTCATATAAGATAGACAGCCACAGAGTGCAAAGGAAAAAGGCAATGTCTCAATACACATGGGGAATGAAAGGATTTTACTGTACCTGGATTTAACTCTAACAGATGCTTTTTAACTTTCCCCAGAATGACATTGGTCATTTGACTAGAGGGAGTGCTGAGGGAAAATTTTAATAGAGATCATTTTAAAGGCATAGGAAAAAAGATGGTGCAAAAGTATATTAAAATGTTGATGATGGGGTTACAACTGACATTTTCTTTATATTTCATTTTTCAAAATTTCTACCATGTATGTGAATAGTATCATGATCATAAATATCATATATATTAAATAACAATGAAAATACAAGAAAAAGAGATGCTATTCCATTGCAAGATGAATGAAGACTGTTTTCAAAAGAGTTACCAGATGTATAATTCTGTTGTCAGAAAGGAGTTTGAATTTCTTGGCCAAAATATTCTGGCCATTTTCAAGGAAAAAATATCACAAATTAATAAAGATAAATTGCCTAGAGATAGATTTTAATGAAAGTGAACATACAACAGCAGCATATTTATTACCCTGAATTGGTAATTTAACAGAGGCACATCTGGTACTGAAATACATATTGCTTAAACTATCTGAGCATATCTGATCTTATCTTATTAAACAAACAACACAAATCCAGGTAAAACTGGGCATCTCCTCATGTCCATGGGAATTACGATACAAAAACTTTCCAAACAGCAGAACACACGCAAGGAGACATAGGAACACCTACAGAAAAACACACATTCATTGATCAGCACGTTAAATTAGGGATGTGTTGGACCATGGATAAATCTGGAAATTGAGCACAATTAAAGACATGCTTGCTTCAGAAAAATGACAGTTTTAAAATGAAAAAGAGAAAAATAAACTTATAACTACATTCTAAAGAGTAGACAGCTTTTAAATTACAGGTTGTATAGAATCACACCCCTATTCATGCATGCATCCACTTGTGAACCAAAAGTTTTTACACGCTCTTGTGTGCCAGCTTCTGATGAGAAAATGGCGACCAGGTGAGTGAACACAATCATCACAGAGCTCCAGGTCAATGGGGAGCAGACAGCACACTAAAGCCTGGTGTGTGCTCTACAGGGGAAGGGTCCTAATATTTCAGAGAAGCCCCAAAGCAGAGAGAGATCTGGCACCCACAACTAATAACCCATCACGCAGCCCCCAGGATTAAACCAATCAATCGTGACCTCGCCATTCCACTAGCACCTAAGCAGAGGGCTGCTGCTCAGTGCGGGTTTGGTAAATGAATCTGCTGGTTGAGGCCTCAGCCCTCTGCATCCTGTTCATCACTCTCACTGGCCCACAGAAGCACCGATAAATAATGCCGAATGAATGAATGAACAGTTAAGCAAGAGATTAGAGGCCTTGATGTTACTTCTCATTGTCTCTCTTTAAGAGAGTCAACAAAATTCTCATATGTCTGGGAAAACGTGTGAAAATAGGGAAGCTATTTTTAAAACGTCTAAACTTTGCCTTGGAAATGACCTTAAAATGTTAAGGCAATTTGAGAATCATGAAAAAATGTAATTAAATCATTTAAATTACTGAAATTATAACTTCTGTAAACAGGACAGGAAACGCTGACCCAGATACTGTACTACCAGACAGCACTCTATTCCCTTCCATCGTGTTGTGAATCTGGATTCTTTATTCAGAACAGAACGCTCCAGTAATTACTAGGAATGTCTTGTTGACACCTGTTCAGAACATTTTCCCCTCCTTCGTGTGATTTTATTTCATAAAGCAGGAACAAAATACTCCAATAAAACACATCTCTAATTTAATATTAATGGGAAAATGATTTCTCTTTAAAAGATTATTTTTAAAGCATTAAAACAATTTATTCCTTTAAGCAAAGAATCATCTGTACAATTTATTTTAGAGATGTTTTTCTATCTCACATAGAATAATTACCTAACCACAGTTTTAAACATTTGTGAGCTCCATATTTTTAAGAATATAAAATAAAATTGACATGATTGCCGCTACCAGTAAATTTACAACCTAGCAAGGTGAACACATCAAAAGAAACAATCTACTAAAAGCGATGAAATAAATGTGAAATATATAAGATGGCATATACCAACCAAGTCACATGGTACAATAATTAATAAATGGCTCAGAGAACAGACCCTCAGGAAGGGTTAGAGGAATCCAAGATGATTGCGCAGAGGGGTCGGACCCAGGAAGAGCCTGAGGAAGGGGAAGGATTTTGACTGGAAGCACAGAAACGGAGAAGCCTGGTAGCCAGGGGAATCTCAGAAGTCAATACAGGTAGATGGAAATTTCCTACAAAACTCTATGGCCCCTTTTAGCTCCCTCTAATCAAGGAGAAGTTAAAGGGGTATTCCACGCAAAACTGGAATTCTAGAGACAGCATATAAATACATACCACAGGAATCTACTTGGTACATACCAGAAGGATCTATGTGTGTGTAATATCAGACGGATATATGTCACATCTCAGGGATAGATATCATGCAGTATATACGTTTAGGTATCACTTCATATCATATCAGAGGGACCCAAATCCTATCTATGATCTAAGGCTGAAATTCCTGACCATCAGAGTTTGCTTTTCCCAAAAAAACCCTCAAAGAAAGTGGCATCCATCCTTCAGAGCCACACGTTTCACTCCCAACAGCTAACATCCCACAAACAGCCAAGGAAGCATCGGGATGCAACTTCTCCTCTGGCGGGTTAATCTGAGAAATCTGTCTGGGGGTTTCTCTTCATGTTTTGGTACCACCGTGTCCTCCAGCCTTTCAGCCTCACTTACCACAGTGATGCCCGCTTACCCATGAGAAGCCACATTTACGTGGCTCTGAATACCAAGTGCCCTGCATGTATTCCTCATCTTCCTCCCATCTCATTGGGGACTCTTCACTACACACCTCCTCTCCCCAAACTCTAAATGCTGGAGGGACCCAGGATTGAGTCTTCCAGACTCTTCTCTCTGCAACTACACTCCAGCCCTTAGGTATCTTATCCAGTGTCCCAGCTTCCATCCTTATAGCTCCAGCCAGGAGCCTCCCGCATCATCTCCCGACGCATACATGTGCTTACAAGACACATCAGCTTTGATGTCTTAGAGGGGACTCAAATTTAGCAAATCCAAAACCAAACTGCTCATCACTCCCCTAACCCTGCTTTTCCAGCCATCTCCAAATCAGCCCACGAGACCATCATACATCACTGTTTGGGGCAAAAATGTGAAGTTCTCTCCAAGTTGGCTCTTTTCCTCTGACCTCCCATCCAACCCATCACCAAATGCACTAACTCTGGGCAACACGTCCTCCACACTGACCCGCACTCTTGCCTGGGCTGTGGTCACCTCCCACCGGACTGTCACAGTAAATGTCTGTCACGTTGCCCGATCACTGCAATCTACTCAATCAGTGGCTCACACAACAGATTACATCTACGGGGTTTTTTTCTCCTGAATGTGCAGAGTTCATTTACGACTCTTACGGATTTTATGTAACAAGAAGCTTATCGTCTCCAATGAGCTAACATTCTCCTGTCCTGACACAGCCTCCATCTCAGAGACGCGGTATAAGCAGGAGTCAGGAGGGGAGAAAGGCACTGTCTTCAACAATTCTCCAAATACGGCATAATGCAGTCATTAAGAAGAGTCTGCATTCCTGAGTGCAAAGCCCAGCTCTCCCATTTACTAGCTGTACATCTTGGGAAGACACTTCACTTTTCTGTAAAATAGGAAGGATGGCGGCAATGACAGTGACAGCATTCATAGAGGTGTTATGCCCACAACCTGTAACAGCTTCAATAATGTAAGTTATTGATCTGCAACTTGCTTTTTTTCATTTGCACAAACACGTCACTTATGCTTCCCCTGATGATAAGCATTTAGTTAATTTCCGATCTTTTACTTTAATAAACAATGCCAAGCCAAACATCCTCATACATATTTCCACAGGTTTATGTGAAAATCAGTCCAGGATATATACAGAGAACAGAATTGGGGAAATGTTCATCTCCAATTTGTCTAGATATCGCAAAAATTGCTCTCTAACGTGTTTGTACCAACTTTTACTGCACCCCAAGCAGTGAGTGACACCCTCCCCATCATTTGATTGTCAGGCTTGATGAATGTGACCATCTGATGTGTGTGAGATGATGTCATCACATATTCCATTTTCATTTCCCTGATGGTTAGTGAGGCTGGATATCTTTTCGTCGTGTTGGCCTTTCAGATTTCTTTTTCTGCCAATTGCTTATTCACCATCATATCTGCTACATTTTATTGGTCAAGGTAATTCATAAAACCAACCTTGATTTGAGGGGAGGAAAAATAGAGTCCACCTCTAAACAGACAGAGCATCACGCACACAGAGAGGGGAGGAAGGAACTGACCAAGGCCATCTTCAAAGGCTGTCCATTTATCAGTCGTGTTGCTTGCCTTTTTGTAATTGTTTTAGTTAATTTTATAGGAATTATATATTTGCTCCCAAAAAATAACTCTTTAACCATTTAGGTTATTACAGAATACTGAGCAGAGTTCCCTGTGCTATACAGTAGGTCCCAAATGAAAACAGCATTTGAAAAGGATAGATAACATGCATATGTATAACTGAATCACTCTGCTGTACACCTAAACTGACACAACATTGTTAATCAATGGCACTTCAATGTAAAATAATAATAATAATAATAATAATAATAATAATAATTCTTTGTAATTTATGCATCACAAATGCCACTTCCCAGTGTGTGGCTGGTCTTCTCACGCTTTACAGAGTCTTTCGAATCATAGAAGTTTTTGGTTTTAATATAGTCAAATTTATTGCCTTTGTCTCATGAACTGTGATTTTTGTGTCTCTTTTAAGAAAATCTGTGCTCTCCAAAAGTCATATTCTGCTGTTCCTCCAAATGCTTTAAATTTTAGTATCTACATTTGGGTCATAAACCATTTGGTACTTATTTTAGTACATAGTTTGGGGTAAGAATAAAATCTATTTTAACTTTTTTTTCATGTCACAAGCCAATTCCCCCAGCACAGTTTGTTAAAGAGTCTAGATTTCTTTATTTATTTGTGATGTCCTTCTGCCATATAATAAGTTTCCGTATATTTATGGGTCTATTTATGGCCTCTCCAGCTATAATACAACACACTATTTTAACAACTTAATAAATAAGTTAAGCCTGAATATTTGGTTTGATGTACCTTCATGTTTCTTCTTCTTTTCTTGACCATTAACGGTTCTTTGCTTTCTCATTCAAATTGCAGTCAGTTTGTCAAGTTCCACTTATTAGTATATTGATTGCTATTACATCAAATTTTAAAACTTTACATTATATGCAATCCCAATAAAAATCTCACCAGGCATTTTTCATTTTTTTCTTAGAAACTGACAAGCTGATTCTAAAATTAATACAAAACCATCTAGTGTGTAGAAATCTGGTATATCCAAAGCGGTCTTTGAAAAGAATTAAGTCGAAGGCCTTATACTGTTTGATTTCAAGGCTTATGATAAAGCTGTAGTAATCAGGATTCGGTGATACTGGCGTGAAGATTGACAAATAAATCAATGGAACAAAAAAGATCCCAGAAATAAACCCACATCTGTTTGATGTGGAAATGTGGAAATGTGGAAACCCACATTTGATTACCAGCAAAGTCAGCAAAGCAACGACAAAGAGAACCTTTTCAACAGGGACGGCAGGAACAACTAACACCGTCCGGAGAAACAGACGGTAACGCCCACCTCAAAACAAACACAAACATAGCTCATCATGGTTTACAGACCTACATTTAAATGCCAGAACTACAAAGCTTCTAGAAGAAAACATAACAGAATATCTTCATGACTTAAGAGGCAGGGAAAAGTTTATTTAATAGGTCATAGAAATTTAAAGCCGTAAAAGAAAAAATTAATCTATCAAAATGAAAAACTCTACTCACGAATTCATAAATAGATACTATTGAAAATGAGTAAGAAAGTACATACTGAAAGGAAATATCTGTTTATCTGACAAAGACTCGCTATATAGAAGAATGCCTTCGACTCGATAATAAAAGCCAGTCTAACAAAACACGTGCAGAAGATTTGAATAGGTACTTCCCAAAGTACCATATGTGAATGGACAACAAGCGCGTGAAAAATTTCTGAGCACGATTAGTCATCAGAGAAATGCTTATAAAACTATAATGAGATACAGTTACACACCCATTAGAATTAAAAAGACTGACAGCACTAAACGTTGGTGAGGATGAGGGGAATCCGAACTCTCATGCATTATGCGTAAGAACGTAAAATGATAAACCTCTCTGGAAAAATGTAAGATGGTGTCTTTAAAAACTAAACACACACCTACCCCATGACAAGCAATTCTACTTCTGGGTATTCACCCGAGAGAAATAAAGTATGTGTCCACAGAATGATTTGTACACAAACGTTCATAACTGCTTCATTCATAAGAGACAAAATTTGGAAAGAAGCCAGTGTCCATCAGTAGGGGAATGGAGGGCTTCCCTGGTGGCACAGTGGTTGAGAGTCCGCCTGCCAATGCAGGGGACACGGGTTCGTACCCCGGTCCGGGAGGATCCCACATGCCGCGGAGCGGCTGGGCCCGTGAGCCATGGCTGCGGGGCCCGCGCGTCCGGAGCCTGTGCTCTGCAGTTGGAGAGGCCACAACGGTGAGAGGCCCGAGTACCGCAAAAAAAAAAAAAAAATAGGGGACTCAACACTTTAGTGGCCAAGCCAGCCTGACACCCAAGCCCGTGCTGTCTGAGTTCAATGCTTTTTTCCTGCAGCGCACTTAAACTCGGAAGAGGTGACAAGAAAGAAAACGCAGAATTACAATTCAAAGTTCTCATTAGATATGGAATAAAGGCTAAACCAGACAGAAATGATAGGTGTAATAACTCTAGCATAATACACTTAGTGGTAGAAAACAACCAAAACAAACCATCAAAAGTGACAGCCTAGGCATACGAGTGGCCAAAGTAAATGTACAAAGTGAGCAAAAGATCATCAATATCACGTTGCTGGAAGGTGGGGAGGGGCAGAGAAGAAAGGGAGGTAAGGGAGGGGAGCAGGGAGAAACGGGTTTACTGGCACAGAAATAAATATTGGTCTAAAAAGTCACACTGCTGCTAAGGTTAACACGGCTTAATCTATCCAATTAAGTGAAAATGTGACGATGATAGAAAAGTCTGCCATAGGACTTCCCTGGCGGTCCACTGGTTAAGACTGCACGTTTCCAACATAGTGGGTGCAGGTTCAATCCCTGGTTGGGGAACTAAGATCCCACATGCCACACGGCAACTAAGCCCGGGTGCTGCAACTACTGAGCCCATGCACCGCAAGAAAGAGCCTGCGCACTGCAACGAAAGATCCCAAGTGCCACAACTAAACCAAATAAATAAATATTTGGTATTTACTTACCAAACACAGCCATATAAGAAAATAAATAAATATTTTTTAAAAAAAGAAAAAAAGAGAGAAGAGAAAGGACTTCCCTGACAGTCGGGTGGTTAAGACTCCAAGCTTCCACTGCAGGGGACAGAGGTTCGATCCCTGGTTGGGGAACTAAGATCCCACATGCTGCGAGGTGCGGCTAAATAAATACATATAAAAAATAAGAGTCTGCCATAAGGTAACTGTAAAAGGAACAAATATTATCTCGGTTTTTTAACCGAGATCTTACTTGGAGTAAGACGGACCGTGCTCAGATGGCGCTTCGTTCAGAGGAGAGGTGTCTCAGTAGAAGAGCCAAGGTTTCAGAAGCAAGCGGACGCCAATCTGCACAAGGAGGGACAAGTATTTGGAACCCTGAGTCGAAGGAGGACTGGCAGAGGGCAGGACAGAGGTGGGAGAAGAGAAGCGTGGGGTGCAGGGCGGCAGGAGGACCACACTCCGCACAGGTACTGCAACAGGGAAGAACGGATCTGACTCCATGTGAGATCTGTTCCTTTCGCCCTAACCCTTGGGCTCTGTTGCCTGCGCTTAGTCAGGCTGGCTCTGCATCTTTTGTAAAAGAACGTTGCCTAGAGCCTGAAATACAAAGGCCAGCCCATTCTCAAAGCTCTGACCTTTAAGAGTCTATTCATGTAGAGGTAGAGCTGCAGAATGTCTGGTTGGAGGTTTACAGGATCATGGCCTGACCTAGAACAAAGGATCCTACACCGAGAAGCCTGCAACAACTAAATGCCTCCCTCCCTCACCTTGCCTTTAAAAACGCTTTGCTGAAACCCTTCAGAGATTTAGCGGTCTTTTGGGCATGAGCCAACCATCTCCTTGCATGGCCTTGCAATAAACCTTTCTCTGCTCCAAACTCCAATGTTTCAGTTTGTTTGGCCTCACTGTGCGCTGGGCACATGAACTTGCGTTCGGTAACAGTATCTCTTCCTCAGAACCCCCAAATCTTGAGATTGGTCTAAAACTCACAGAACGTTTAATGTGAGTGGTCGCGTCATGGAAGACACTGAATGACCCAAACACTTCCTCTAAGGTGATGTAGGAGCCAAAACAAACCTGTTAATTCTTAGAAAACTCCTTCTGACAATAGAATAAATTTCCAAAGAAGACCGCAAAATCTTCTCTGGAAATGCTAAGGCTAAATTAGTTATACAAGAGATTAAAATGATGCCAAGTATAAAACCAGTTGAAGTTATCAAATCTGCTAAATATCTTCTTTAGTATCTTTTAACCTGTTTCTTGTGATTCTATGATTTCCTTTCTTCAAAAGCCCACATATTTTAAAATATTAGACACCATTAGAAACAAGAATTTCAGGTACTGAATTTAAATACATCTGTAAAATTCACTCATGCACATGGATTTCATTAAGTTCAGTGAAGCAAATAAAACCTGTTGTTATGAAAAGGACCTTTGACAGCTCATAATTACATAAAAATAAATGCACCAGTTGAAGAGTAGAATAAAATTAAGATGTCAGCACTGATGAATCTCTTAACTAAAATTTTTAAGAAGCACTTTAAGACTCAGTAACTTTTCCCTGTTTTGTGTGGTTATATTAAAATGGTAACAATTAATTTTGCAGCAGCTTGACAGTAATTATTTAATTCTTAACACATCGTGGAAGGTAATTTTTAGAAATGATAGACTAAAATATATATTAAGATCTGCTTAGTTAATTAAACCATGAAAGACTAAGATGGCAATTGCAATAAGAACTCAATTTAATTCTAAGCCTGGACTAAATTTATAGATTAGAAGTAAATGATTGGTTCTAACACATGTACGTAAGGATTACAATACTAAAATGAATACTAGCTCCAGGTCAAGAAGCTAGTAAAAGGCATTCTTGGCAGTGGTAGCAGCAAGATTCTTTTTGGTAAATATTGGTAGCTGACAACAGTTAGGACAGATGTGTGTTGCAGGCTTCACTTAAAAGCTAGTCTCAGGGCTTCCCTGGTGGCGCAGTGCTTGAGAGTCCGCCTGCCGATGCAGGAGACGCGGGTTCGTGCCCCGTTTCGGGAAGATCCCACATGCCGCGGAGCGGCTGGGCCCGTGAGCCATGGCCACTGAGCCTGCGCGTCCGGAGCCTGTGCTCCGCAAATGGGAGAGGCCACGACAGTGAGAGGCCCGCATAACGCAAGAAAAAAAAAAAAGCTAGTCTCAGATCAAAATCCATCACACACGGTAGGTGTTGCATTGAATCTGTATACTGCCTTGGCTAGTATGGTCATTTTAACAGCAGTAATTCTTCCAATCCATGGGCACAGAATATCTTCCCATCTGTTTGTGTCATCTTCCAGTTCTTTCATCAGCATCTCAGTTTTCTGAGTACAGGTCTTTTACCTCCTTAGATTTATTCCTTGTTATTTTATTAATTTTTATATGATTGTAAGTGGGACAGTTTTCTTCTTTCTGGTAGTTCTGTGTTAGTGCATAGAAATGCAACCACGGAGTATAATATTAGCTTTGGGCTTATCATATATGCCTTTATTATGTTGAGGGATTTCCCTCTAGAGCCACTTTGTTGAGAGTTTTTATCATAAATGGATGTTGAATTTTGTCAAAAGCTTTTTGTGCATCTGTTGACATGATCACATAGTTTTTATTCTTTAACTTGTTAATGTGGCATATCACATTGATTGATGTGTGGCTACTGAACCATCCTTGCACCCCTGGGATAAATCCCACTTGATCATGGTGTATGAGCCTTTGAAAGTATTGTTGAATTCGGTTTGCTAATATTATGCTGAGGTTTTTTGCATCTATGTTCATTAGTGATAGTGGCCTGAAATTTTCTCTTTTTATATCTTTGTCTGGTATCAAGGTGATCCTGGCCTCATAGAATGTGTTCCAAAATGTTCTGTCCTCTGCAATTTTTTGGAATAATTTGAGAATGACAGGTCTTAGCTCTTCTCTAAATGTTTGGTGGAATTCACCTGTGAAGCCATCTGGTCTTGGACTTTTGTTTGTTGGGCTTTTTAAAATTATTGATTCAATTTCAGTAATGGTCACCAGAGCTATATGCTGTAGGGCTTCCTCCTATGTGGGCTGCCCGGGCCCTTCTCTTGTAGCAGGCTGACTACTGTGGGTACGCTAGGAGGCCTGTCTGACCTTTGTTCCAGTCGGTTGCCAGGCCCTGCCTTGTGCAGAGGCTGCCAGCCGGCCGTGGGTTGGCAGGTCCAAGTCCTGGCACAGCTGGATACAGGGCCAGGGGAGTCTTGGTCCCGGTGCCAACCTGCTGGCAGGTGGGGCTGAGTCACGAGAGGGTGAACTTCTGGTGGGCTGGGCCAGTCCTGTCGTGGTTGGCCGCAGGGTCCACGGTGTCCTAGAGCTGGTGATGGGGCCATGTCCTGGGGTCTCTAGCTGCAGGACCCTGGGAGTCCTGGCGTTGGTGTTAGCTCTCAGGTGAGCGGGACAAGGGCCCAGGGCATTCCAGGGTTGGTGCTCACCGCTTGGTGGGTAGGGCTGGGTTCTGGGCCCTCTGGTGGGCAGGGCCAGTCCCAGGGCAGCTGGCCTGCTGTTGTGTGGGGCTGCATCCCTACCCACCTAGCTGCTTGGCCTGAGGCAGCCCAGGACCGGTGCTGACCGGCTGGTAGGTGGGGCTGGGTTCTGGCACTAGGGGGAGGATTTCAAAATGGCGCTGACCAACACCAGCATCCTTGTGGTGGGATGAGCTCTGCACAATGGCTGCTGCAGAGTCCTCATCCCAGGCTGAGCACTGCTACCTCCTGCCTCTCTGCAAGGCTCTCCAAGATCAGCAAGTGGGTCTGACCCAGGCTCCCTCCAAGTTACTGCTCTGCCCTGGGTCCTGGAGCGTATGAGACATTGTATGCGCTCTTTAAGCACGGAGTCTCTATTTACCACAGCATTCTTCTCTCTTTATCCTTGGTTTTCTCTGTTAAATTTCTAGCTAGTCTACCACTGAGCTCTTTGCTATCACGGAGCTACAAGTCTCTTTTCAATTGTGTATTACCAAGCTCTCCATCATTTCTGAGAGTGCCCTTCCCCACCACCTCCTCCAAATAAAATCCATCTCCTCAGGGAGGGCTGTGGAACGCCCTGCTTAGCCTGCCTCTGCCCTGGGCAGAACCTCGCCCCACTGCTCCAGAGCCAGAGGTGGGCACAGCGGCCTCCTCTCTCACCATGACCTCCCACCCTACGACTAGGGCACTGATTAGGGACTGCAGCCCCTAGTCTCGTCTCCTCTCCGAGTATGGAACTGCCCCCTACGAGGGAGCCAAGATGGGGACAGTAGTGGCTCCATATCCTTGGCCTGCCACACCTGGGGGAGAGGTTCCACCCTAGAGTGGTGGCTAGGTACGTGGGAAGTCCCAGACCTGTCAGCCACACCTGCCTGGAATAAAGCTTGTGCCTGCAGCTTGCGGGAGCGGGCTGAGGATGCTGGAGGCCTGAGAGTTAGGCCGCCTTCTCGGCGGCACCCACACAGCGCATCGCACTGAGCCGGGGTGGCGCAGATTCAGTCCTAAACCGAATACCCAGATTCTTGCTGTTCTTACCAAGATTTAGTAGATTCTCATGAATGAATGTTTCTCCATTTACTGTAGGCCCTTAGGACAATTTCCAGAGACTTTAAATAAATGTTTTCAAAATAATTTTCACCACTCACTTTTGACTGTTTCACTGGAGAGAGGGTCTACAAAGAGCCTCACATCACCATTCCAATACTTTTTCTATTTATATGCACTTGTATCATTCATTTAAAATTTCCTCCTTGTGTTTTACAATCTAAGTAATATATTAATTTTCTGCATGTAATATATTCATAAATATGTATAAGATGCAAATAACTGTACCTGTCCTGTGTTGATCAAAATATCTCAGATAAGGCGCTCAATCAAAACAATATGGAGAGTTCAGACCTTGTACACTCCCCTGGCTTTTTCCATATTCCACTTTGGATATATTTACCTTTTCCATCAGGGAAATCATGGCACGTGCTCTGGGTCCTTGACGCTGTCACCATCCCCAGCAGGAAACTCTTGCCAGCTCTTTTTTCCTAAGCCAACAAGAGAGATGATGCTGGCTCTGGGATCGTGTCAGTTTTGGCAAGTAGAATACATTAATAACTTTTACACTATTTGACACAAATATAAAAACAGCAACCTTTACTGGATAGTATGGACATTTTTAGAGCAACAATTCCCAATTCTTTTCACTATGCTGCCTGTGAAATATGTAGAAAATTATTAATCCATCTTTAATAGTACATCTGAATCTACAGCAATCTTACTTATCCCTGTGAGAGTAAATTTTTTTAAAGAATGGTTGTCACTATCAACTATGAAGTGGAGAATAAGTAATGAAAAATTTCATTGGACCTTTCTGGGAAAATGGCTTTTCCACCTGTGAAAAGTCTGCTTTAAAAAAATGTAATCTAAGAGTTGTAAACATTTCTGCCTTGCAATTATCCACTTGGTTACGTGAAAAACATTTTAAAATACCCCAGCGTCTTTGTGTTTCCATTTGCTTCCAGATAAAATAGCGTTACCTCCATTTAAAAGTTCACAGAATACACCAGTAGGACCCTTTCAGGAATGTGTTTGCTAATTTACCTCCTCAGGTAAATTACCTGCAGATGTTCACCAAACATCTGCAGACACCCCGGCCATTCCCCAGACACAAAACTGCTGGAACCAAGTCACTCTCCCGTGCGGAGGTGTCAACAAGTAAACAAATGACAGACACAGAAGCACTATCAGGAAAACCCTACGCCTTATCATCATTTGAGCGAACCGCTCCAGGCTTTAAAAAAGAAAACAAATCATAGTACAGCTGCTCTTCAAAGCAGCGGGTGGGCCCGCGCAGTCCCCTTGGTGCCGCGGACAGAGTTTCTGCAAAGCGGGGTCCGCCCAGCGGCCAGGCCCCGGCCCTGCTCGGTGTCCGGAGCCGCAGAGGCTCGCGGGGGTCAGGCCGGGGGACACACCGGAGCCCGCGAAGGGCCGGGTCCCCAGCAGGGCCGCCCTGGCGCGCGCGGAAAGGGCGGCGCCGGTTCTGGTACCTCGTGGGACGAGGGCCGAGGCGGGAACACCGGAGCTCCGACCCGCACTGTGTGACGCGACGCAGCTGCACCGGGCACGGCTGGAAGGCGCCCCCGCGGCGGCAGAGGAGACGGGCCGGGGCCCAGCGACCCACGGGGACGTGACGCGGGGTTGGCACGTGGACGCGCGCGCCGGGCGGGCGAGACGCCTCGGGAGCTCCGCGCGCCCCGCCGAGGTCTGCGGCCCCCGCCCGCCCGGCGCCGGGTCCCGGGCGCCCCGAGCCCGCGCGGGGATGTGGGCCCACCCGCCCGGGAGCGCAGTCGCCGGGGCGACCGCCGAGGACACAGAACGGAGCCGCGGCCCGCGCTGTCCGGAGAGAAAACGGCGGCCCTTCCGCCTGGGACGACGGGACCTGCGGCGCCGGCCCGCGCCCCCGGACCTCGGGGAGCAGCGCAGGTAAGGAGCGCAGCCGCGGGCCACCGCTTCGCCGTCAGCTGCCCGGCTTCCAGCCCCTGAGCTGGCCCGCGCGTGGTCAGGCGCCCCCAGCCCGACCCCGCACCTGCTCCTTCCGCCGCTGCGGCCCGCGGGTCCGGGGGAAGGCACGCAGTGTAGTTGGGACCGTCCGCCTGCCTTTGCCCCACAGAGTTTTGCCGGCCGAGCCGTCCTCGGACTGGACTTAACTTCGGGAGAGTGACTCGTGTTCCGTGAATTGGTTTTTGCTCATCGCGTCGCCCTGGGTTACTGACCGGCCCGCCCCCGGAGTTAAGCGCGAGCACACTTGGGGGCTGACCTGGGCTTCCCGGGGCGGGGCGGGGCTGGGGGTGGAGACAGAGAGCCCTGAAGTCACGTGTCTCACATCCGCTTTCCCGGGGTGGTCCCTCCAGCCTCAGCCACTACCCACCGAGTACCCATGGTTGGTAGATACATATTTGCGTGCTATCACTTGGTTAAATCGGGATTAATTAGAAAGTTGATAGGAGCCATCGCTGGATAGTTGACTGGGACAGTCACGTACGGTTTTTTCTGGGAAACAGCTGCTTGTCCAGTGATACCTGCTGTCGTAGGAGCAGATGTTATAGAAATGGCACTCTGTGTAGATGCGTGGTATTGTACTAGTGCTGTTGGGTGCCGCTTAAAGCGGGTAAATCTGTGTAAAGCAAGGGAATTGTATTTTTTTAAGTAAGCCTTTTTCTATGGCTCTTCTTGTGCTTTTCTTCCTTGAATATGAGCAGGTTATTTAAAAACTATGAAAAATAGATTTTACAGTATTTTTCACATATTTACTTAAGCTGATCTCTTGGTTCTTGGTGATGGACTGTTTTACTGGAAGGTTCAGTGTGTCTGGTATTAAAACTTCCTCTGGAGAAAATGTGCTTCCAAACAAAATGATTGCAAAGTGGCCCCCTAGTCCACGTGCGTAAAACACCCTGCAGTGAACTTTTGAGGTTGTGGAACAATCATGTTTTCAATTATTTTACTTTCTCTGAATCTTATGTTCTTTCCATTTTCAGTGTTTGTTAGAGCTGAATCAGACATTAAACACAATATTTAGTAGATACTGCACATAAATCATTAACATGGATAGTACACTTACACTTCAGGCTTAGAAGCATAAGAAGGTGCCCTGCATAACAATTGTAATCTATGAATAATGTTTCTTTAATCTCAGAAAAAAATGTAGTGATGAATAATCCATTGAACAAATTATAGAACTACATAGCAGACTCTAAAAGGAATAAAACTCACATTTAACCAATAACTTGTTTGCTTTTTTAAACTATGAAAACACCTCTCTCAGACATAATGAGCATAATACTCATTTCATTTTTCAAGAGGCATTTTATTCCTGTGGCTATAGATCATATTTTAAATATATTATATTAAAAATATATATGTACTATTAACATTTTAATTGGCACCATTTCATTTTCTTGGTTCTGTTTTTTTTAATAAACCTGTAGATTACTTAGAGTTTTGTTTTTACTTTTATTTATTTATTTTTGGCTGCGTTGGGTCTTCATTGCGGTGGCTTCTCTTGTTGCAGAACATCGGCTTTAGGTGCGTGGGCTTCAGTAGTTGCAGCATGCAGTCTCTGTAGTTGTGGCTCGAGGGCTCTAGAGAGCAGGCTCAGTAGTTGTGGCGCACGGGCTTAGTTGCTCCGCGGCATGCGGGATCTTCCTGGACCAGGGATCGAACCCATGTCCCCTGCATTGGCAGGCAGATTCTTAACCACTGTGCCACCAAGGAAGTCCTGATTTTTTTTCCTTTTAATTTATCAGACCCTCGTTTAGTCTTTACTACTTAAGATTGTGCCCTGCAAGAGCTCCTGTCTTACTGTGGATAACATCTGCAAGTATCTACAGACACAGTTACAGTTAAGCAAAAAAAGGTAATTGTATATCTTTCTCCAGAATTGTATTGTTAGAAAGTGATTTATGTGGGAATGATCATTGTAGTATAACAACCCAAACATTTAATTTTCTAGACTTAGGAAATGGTGCTGTGTGATTTTTTTTAAAATGCCCATTTCATTGTCTTCTTAGTTAAATTTATACGAAGTAAACACAACTGGTTATGTGCTCTCAGTGATACAAATACAGTGTTCTCTGTATAGACAGCCCTCCTTCGAAGTACATTTGCATGTAAATTTCTGAACATGACACCTTCCAAATTAGGAAACAAAATAACTACATATAACACCTTGTCTTTTTAGCATATCATTTTGTTATATGTGAGGGAGATATTTGTACTGGAATAGGAGGCCGCAGGAAAAGGAGATAGTAAAGAGATGCTTCCTAAGTGTTTTAAGGTCATGGACCCCTTTGAAAGTCTGGTGATAGTTATAGATGTGCTATCCAGAAAAATGCCTGGACATGCATACCTACTTTGGATTCATTTTCAAGAGGTTAACAGCTCTCTAAGCCCAGTCCTGGACTCCGACCAAGAACACTTAAATTAGATTTTTAGCATGTCAGTAGGCTTCGTTGCTGCACATACAAAACCCTAGGTCATTCCATTATATCAAAACATGACTGCATTAATAATTACCTTAATAATAAAACAATGAAAACTTAATTGGAAAAGTAACATGAACCAGGTATTAATTTATAAAAATGTGCTTATTATTTTTGTCTAATGTTTGTTGTTGCCAAACCCTTTTTTTCAAAAATAAGGTCTCTGAGTGAGAAAAGGAAGAATTTTTAAATTTGAAAAACTCAACTGAAATCATATTGCATTGAAGACAAAGACCTAAGGAGCAAACAGATATGAAAAAGCTAGGACTTTATACAAGTTTTATTCTTACAAAGAATGCCTATATGAATCGTGGAGCTATTTAGGTGCAGTTCTGTGGGTTGTGTTGGAACTCAGGTTCCCGACCAATGGCCCCTCTTGGTAGACGTGGTTTTTCCTCCTCTGTATTCTTCTCTTTTAAGATTCATGACTCAGTCTGTTTGTTTAAAATCTCTTAATTCAGAATGAATTGAGGGAAATGTCCAATAAAGTATCCCGCAGAGAATCTCCTTCTCAGATGTACCCCTAATAGCTTTTGCTCCTTTACCTCTGTCTTCTGGCATTTGCCTTAACAACAAAAGGGCTGTGTGCATGCCATCGATTGAGCTCCTGCTTTAACCCAGGCACTTTAGGAATTCCATTCCACAGGCACCCTGTGATTAGGGCCCCCCTTTACACAGACGGAAACTGGGCCACAGAGGCTGTCATTGGCCCAGGTGGCTGCTGGGCAGAGCCGGGTAATAACAGAGACCTGCCTGCAAACCCGTGGTTCCCGTGGCAGCACAGTGCCCAGGACAACATTCCCACGAGCCCTGCATCTCACTCTTCTTATGGATGCAAAACAGCTCAAACAGCCAGAGTCCATACGACTAGGGCTAGTGATTCCTCGAATCAAGGGAAAAGAAGACCAACGTTTAAGGTTAAAGTGACGTCGTATAAAAATTAAGCACCACTAACCTTCACGCCCTTAAAACCTCACAGAATCTGTCTTTGGAAACTCTGTAGACACCTCCTTTAGGTCTTCCTCCTCTCGTTAAGTGTATTTCTTTGGCTTTTTAGTAAGTCAGGTAAATATAGGAGATTGATGGAATAATATCTTATTAACACAGTATTCTATTAGCAAGTATCGAGGTGAGGTGAGTATAGAAGGGTGGTTTCGCCTGCTGTACTTCCATTTTATGAAAGATTTTAATTTTATTAACATTTATCCTAATCTGCCTGGGACAGTCCTGTCATCCTTTACACAGGATCACGTTTTACTGCCCCATTTTTGCCTGTCTTCCTTTTTTCTTTTCCTTGATGGGTCCTAGACCAGTTTTTCTGTACATTTCATGGGGGGATTTAGAGCACATATTTGTTGTAAATTTGGTCAAACTCACACCCACACACGGTGCAGGCTCGTGGTTGGTACAGGCTCTGACTTTGCTGTCTTTCCGTCCACAGCCTTGAGGAGCGAGGGGCCTCTCCTTGTATTTCCTTCCATGGCGGGAGCTCTGGCCTTGCTCTTCCCAGAGGCCAGCTATCCCTGTTGGGCACAAAGATTCAGGCTGGGCCTCTGGGCCCAAGAGTGGGTCTCATCACCTGCTGCCTCCGCGCCTGTGAAGCGTCACCTCCCACTGTCTCTGGCTGTGACTTCCGTCCGTATTTCTAGCCCTTGAGAATTTTCCTCTCTTTCCTATAAGTTCGACTGTATATACTTTTTAATTAATTAATTAAATCATTTTTTATATTCTTTTTCAGAGTCTTTTTCAGTATCGCTTATTATAAGACATTGAGTAGAGTTCCCTGTGCTGTACCGTAGGTCCTTGTTGGTTACCTATTTTATGTATAGTAGTGTGTATCTGTTAATCCCAAACTCCTAATTTATCCCTCCCCCCAGCCTTTCCCCTTTGGTAACCATAAGTTTGTTTTCTATATCTGTGGGTCTATTTCTGTTTTGTAAATAAGTTTATTTGTATCATATTTTTAGATTCCACATATAAGTGATACCATACGATATTTGTCGTTCTCTTTCTGACTTGCTTCACTTAGTATGATTGTCTCTTAGTCCATCCCTTTTGCTGCAAATGGCATTATTTCATTCTTTTTTATGACTGATTTTAGTTTTTTGAAGGTGGAGGGGATGTAAGAATGTAACATAACTATCAGATTCACTTCTTGAATTGACAATGCTAATTAGACACAGTAAATTTATTTTTAAAATAGTAAAACCAAAGTAAAACATGACCCACAATACAGTTTATTTCCAGTGGGTTATATCAGGAGGTAGAAAACTTTTTCTGTAAGGAGGCATGTAATAAATACTTTAGGCTTTGTGGGCATAAGGTCCCTGTCACAGCTAACTACTCAGCTCTGCAGCATTGGCCGCCATGGGGACCCCTAAAAGAGTAAGCATGGCTGTGACCTGGTCTCACTCTACCTACGAGGACAGGTGGCAGGCCTTATTAGCAAACCCTGACCCATACTAATGAAAGCAGTCAGTTATTAAGAAATATGTTTAGTTGTGAAATATTTTTCAACATAGACTGGAATATATGTAAACATTCTTTTTTTGAGAAATCACCTCATACAAAATACTGTTTAGTCATCCTCGAAAGATTTGGCAAAGAAGGAATTAGTCCCTTTTATCCTGACTTTGCTTTCTCTTCTCACCTCTTGCTTCAGAGAATGAGATAATACACAACCCCTGTGCCCCCTGCTGCAAAACAAAAACAAAAACAAAAAAAAACGTTGCTTTCCTCTCTGGAGCTAAGAATTCAAACTGAGTAAATTAATGTTTGTAAACTATGCCCAGGTTGTAAAAAATTAGTACAAATAAGCGTTTTCTTTTTTTGAAAAATAATATTGTAGTAGCTGCGTCACTGAGAATATACTATACATGTTGCATTACATTAAGAATCATCCCTGAGTTCCATCACTCTGCAAAACTGTTGCAACAATGCACAGCATAGCAAACTATATGAGTGACCCATACTTTAAAGGGGAGATTGCATTGTACCTATCAGTAAACCATGATCATGTGCGTAGTTTTGATTTTATATTTTTATTACTTCATACAATAATCAAATGAGGTGAGCCAGATGAGTAATTGTTCTTTAAGAAAATAAGCAAGAAATAAGAATTGGAAATAAGAAAAAAAAAAAAACCCTAAAAAATATTTTATAAAGTTTGCCTTTTTGGCACTTGTAAGATTTTATAATTTCATTAGACTAAATGTTCTTAGTTTCATACTGGAAAGGATTCCAGATTTTTCTATGTTGCTTAATTTAAAAAATATTAGCTACATATTGAAAAGTGATGTTATCCTTTATTTGCTACACCTTAAACAGTTAGGAGATATTTTCCAATTTACAGATTTTGGTTATTTGTAGATGTTTTCTTTCAAATAAAATAGATGCCCAGGGTGATGAAAGGGAAGGTATCTGTATATACTTTGGTTAAGAATATTTTCCTGCAAAGAAACTACTTTTTTTTTTTTTTTTTTGCGGTACGCAGGCCTCTCACTGCTGTGGCCTCTCCCGTCGCGGAGCACAGGCTCCGGACGCACAGGCTCAGCAGCCATGGCTCCCGGGCCCAGCCGCTCCGCGGCATGGGGGATCTTCCCCGACCGGGGCACAAACCCGTGACCCCTGCATCGGCAGGCGGACCCTCAACCACTGCACCACCAGGGAAGCCCTAAACCACTTTTTTTAGATTTAGAAAGTAAATGCAAGGCCTTTAGGTGTGCTTCACTAGGAGTAGGGCAGGAGAAGGCAGCAGAACCCAGAGAATCCCACAGGTATAGCCTATTGGTTCCAAAGGCAGATGACTTTAGTGTGGTGGTGCTCATGTGCCTCTGGTTTCACACATGAGGGTTATTTCTGTGTGTAAGTTAGAGTAGCAAGAGTGTCCCGTAAAACATGAGCAGTGTGCTGGCGGGTATGTGATGCAAGAGGAACTCCCATTCACTGCTGGTGGGAGTGCAGAATGGTGCGGCCACTTTGGACGACACTCTGGCAGTTTCTACAAAATTAAACACACTCTTAGCATATGATCCAGCAATCGTGTTCCTTGGTATTTACCCAAAGGAGTTGAAAACCTATGTCTACACAAAAATCTGCACCCAGGAGTTTATAGCAGCCTTATTCATAACTGTCAGAATTTGTTGACAACCAAGATGTCTTTCCATAAATGAATGGATAAACAAACTGGTACATCCAGACGATGGAATGTTATTCAGTGATAAAAAGAAGTGAGGTATCAAGCCACAAACAGACATGGAAGAACTTAAATGCATATTACTAAGTGAAAGAAGAAATCTGAAAGAGCTACATACCGTATGATTAAAATAATATGACTTTCTGGAAGAGTCAAAACTATGGAGACAAAAGCGAGAGAGAGGCACAGACATATATATATATACACTAACAAATGTAAGGTAGAGAGCTAGTGGGAAGCAGCCGCACAGCACAGGGAGATCAGCTCGGTGCTTTGTGTCCACCTAGAGGGGTGGGATAGGGAGGGTGGGAGATGCAAGAGGGAAGAGATATGGGGACATATGTATATGTATAACTGATTCACTTTGCTATAAAACAGAAACTAACACACTGTTGTAAAGGAATTATACTCCAATAAAGATGTTAAAAAAATAATAAAAAATAAATAGTTAAAAATAAAAAAGTCATATACCAAAATGTTCATTGCAGCTCTATTTACAATAGCCCGGAGATGGAAACAACCTAAGTGCCCATCATCGGATGAATGGATAAAGAAGATGTGGCACATATACACAATGTACTCAGCCATAAGACGAAACGAAATTGAGCTATTTGTAATGAGGTGGATGGACGTAGAGTCTGTCATACAGAGTGAAGTAAGTCAGAAAGAGAAAGACAAATACCGTATGCTAACACATATATATGGAATTTAAGGAAAAAATGTCATGAAGAACCTAGGGGTAAGACAGGAATAAAGACACAGACCTACTAGAGAATGGACTTGAGGATATGGGGAGGGGGAAGGGTAAGCTGTGACAAAGCGAGAGAGTGGCATGGACATATATACACTACCAAACGTAAGATAGATAGCTAGTGGGAAGCAGCCGCATAGCACAGGGAGATCAGCTCGGTGCTTTGTGACCACCTAGAGGGGTGGGATAGGGAGGGTGGGAAGGAGACACGAGAGGGAGGAGGTATGGGAACATATGTATATGTATAACTGATTCACTGTGTTATAAAGCAGAAACTAACACACCATTGTAAAGCAATTATACTCCAATAAAGATGTAAAAAAAAAAAAAAAAAAACTATGGAGACAATGAAAGAAGAGCAGAGGTTGCCAGATGCAGGGAATCGGTGTGAAAGAGATGAACAGACAGCACAGAGGATTATAGGGCAGGTAAAAAAATATTCTCTATGAATCAGTACAGGAGGAAAGCTGGAAAACTCACAAATATGTCGAAGTTAAACAAAACACACTCCTGAACAACCAATGGGTCAAAGAAGAAATCAAAAGGGAAATGAAAAAATACCTTGAGGCAAGTGAAAATGACAACACAACATAAAACCTTTGGGGTGCTGCAAAAGCCATGCTAAGAGGCAAGTGGAGAGCGAAAGTGCCTACATTAAGAAAAAAGAAAGATCTCAAATAAATAACTTCATTTTATACCTCAAGGAACTAGAAAAGGAGATCGAAGTTAGCAGAAGGAAGGAAATAACAAATGTCAGAGCAGAAATAAATGAAATAGAAACTAAAAAGACCATAGAAAAGATCAATGAAACTTGGAGCTGGTTTTTTGAAAAGTAATTAAAATGGACAAACCTTTAGTTAGACTAAGAGACAAAGAGAGGACTCACATAAACAAAATCAGAAGTGAAAAAGAAGCCATTACAAACAATAGAACAGAAATACAAAAGATCATAAGAGACTACTATGAACAACTACATTCCAACAAATTGGATAACCTGGAAGAAATGGATATATTCCCAGGAAAAATACAGCCTACCAGGACCAAATCAGTAAGAAACAGAAAATCTGAAGAGCTCAATAACAAGTAGGGAGATTGAATCAAAATAAAAACATCTCCCAACAAAGAAAAGCCAGAGACCAGATCTGGCTTCACAGGTAAATTCTACCAAACGTTTAAAGAATTAATGCAATTTCTTCTCAAACTCTTCCAGAAGAGTAAAAAATGCGAACACTGTTTTTTTTGCATTTTTATATTTTGAATCCATCTGGTCAAATTGTAGGAGATACAGGAGATGATCATTTCAGAATGGAATGTGAATGTGATCCGTTTGGTCATGTCAGAGTAGGCAGGGGAAATGCTGATGTCCTCGGTTGGAGAGCAGAAGGGTGGAGAGATGCTCTGTCATTAGGGACCAAGAAACAAATGCTTACATAGACTGGAATTTCAGACGTGACCACGGATAAAACAACAATAGAGAAAAGGAAAGGAAGGCTACTGGGTGATAACGTATATGAACTCAACCCACAGGGTGAGTCTGGAGTTAGTAAATCTAGCTATAGCAATATAAAGTTATTTGAAGGTCAGAGGTAAGTATGGGGAGGAAGATGTAAGTAGTGACCTCAGACCAGTGGACATGGAGGTGGCAGGGAGAAGCGGGAGACCTCGGGGTTTATCACAAGCCCTTCTGATGGATTTCCTCTCCAGCATGTGCCGGTTCTGCCTTAGCAATTACTCAGTGGGTTTCCTGTCATTCTGATGGGCACACGCCACACTTCCATTCTCTGCCCAAAAACTCTATACTTACTGGAGCTGCAAGATCTGTTCCCTATAATTATGCAAAGTTATATGTTCATGGAATAATACTTTTTAATGATTATGACTCACTTCAGACATTACCATCAGATAACTTTTGAAATTTCAGGTCATGCTCCATTTTCTTTTCTGAAATTAAAAGTTTTCTATTCCTTTTAGTCTTTCCTTTTCTTACCTCTTATTTCTCCAGCATTCTGATGGTTTTATCCCCTCTGTCTTCCCTGAAAACACTGAATTAGCCCTTTATACTAAATATTGACTTCTAAATTCCCCCAGAGTACCATGAAAAACATAAAATACCTACATTCAGTAGTCTAGTAATCAGTTTCATTTTTTATTGATATGGCAACTCTGAAGGGAATATGAATTATCTTTGTTAAAATGCATACACTTGGATCATCCCTATTTAAAAATAATCAGAGGAGCTGGGTGAGAATCATCCAGGTAATTACATTAATTACATTCCAGATGAAAACTGAGTTTTCAGTTGTGTATGGAATCATTTGATCACTTCATTTTGCTTACTTGTAAAGTCTGTGGCCACCTATTTTGAAGACGTGTAGCTTCAATTGAAAGTGCAAATAATTCACATGGTATTTTTTAAAGGTTTAAAGTTTATCACTTACAAAAGGATTTAATTTGATTTCATGCTTCATTTGCCCCAAAAGCCATCCCTTATTGCTGTTATACTGACCTCTTCTGGATAATTCTTGTAATGTCATCCTGATTGTATATGTTAGCTCTATTTTTTTTTTTTTTTTTTTAATGTTACTGTGCACTATAGAATTGATATCATAAAAAACAGAGTCTGGTGTAACTACAAAGTTCAACTAATTGAGGGTTGACTCTAGGCGGGTGCTGAGCGGGGAGTTCATGGTCCAGTAGAGACAACAGGTCTATAAACCAATGATGGCAATGTAAATACAAACAATTATAATACATTTAAAAATCCATATACAAGACTGGCTCTGAGAAGGTAAAAGATGAGAAAAAGATGAGAGGTGACTCTAATCCGAGGTACAGCCAGGCAGCCTACAGCACTGTGACTCCTGTGGTTTCTTATGGAGCCCAAAGGAAGGGGACAGGTGAGATGGGCAGAGCTCCACCGTATAGGTGGTGTGCCTGTCCAGAACCTGGTACCATATCCTGATGGCTTGCTGAAGGGCTTGAAGCAGGGCGGTGATAAGGACAGAATTACCTGTCCTCAGCGTTTCTCTGGCAGCCCCAGGGCATAAGGTGAGCACAGCGGTGCCTAGAAGCAGGGAAGCAGGTCGGCTGCACACAGACCAGGTCCTGCAGTCAGGGGGGCACTTACGGGTGGAGAGGGAGGCAAGGCAGCAGGAACTGGGGAGTTTAGGGACTGGCAGGCTGGTTATCGAGGGAGATTCCCAGATCTGTCGCCCCTCGTTTTTGTGGAGGATGGACGAAAGAGCGGGTCTGGGCAGATGATAAAAGTGTGGCCTGGTCTGGGCAGATTCTGCCATATAGGTGCTCACAGCTGCAGTTAGCATATAAAGCCGCAGGCACTGTTTAAAATGGGACTACTGTGTATTCATCAACCAGCTGGGCCCGGAACGTGGCCTAATAGTCTCACTAGTAACTTTCCTGCCAACTCTTCAAGGCACCTACCTACACCAGACTTCTCGGTTCTTTCCAAACCTTGAATTATCTTATCTGAAAGTCACCTCTCCACGCCCTTAGCAGCTCTGAGCTTGAACAAACTATTTTACATCTAGTGGAGGGTTAGACTAGTTTTCTTTAAGGCCCCTTATAGCTTTAAGATGTTATGATTCTGTTGAAAACAGTGAGACGTGTATGTGAGTTACAAACCCGAACTAGACCTACAGTGGAAACTTTGAAGGTCTCGTTTCAATAATCTCAACTATGCTAAAAAAAATCAAAAGATTTTTCTTTTCTCGAAGTCATCCTCCAGCAGGATCAAAAGTAGAAGGCAATAGTGTTAAATGAATCTGTGAATGTGAATGGAGATCCAACATACAACTTGACTAATGGCCTTACCAAGCAGCCCCCAATGCTGAAAAGTTCATTGCTATAAACCAGTTAACTGATGGTTGAAAGGTCCCTCAGTAAGTAACCTTTCAGTGTGACATTTCAACCAGAATATTGAGTTAGGAGTTTCAAAATTTGACTTTTCAGACACACAGTAATACAAAAGTACATCTCATAACATCACTGTTAAATATAGTAGATACTTTCGTTGAGAATTGGTAGTTGTGCCATGGTTTTATGTCTAAACGAATTGCCATGATACGAAAAATAGTAATGTGCGAAGAATTCATGGAAGATTCTTAAATGTCTTATAAATAAATGTACGATTAGTTGAAGCTGTATCAGCTTTTCATTTAAGACCTGCAGCTGTTGGTATTAACAAGCATCAAATTTCAAAAGAAGTTACAGCGTAAATGAATAGAATAAGAGAAAAGGTCTCCTGAGAAGAAAATAAACATTAACTATATGGATTATCATTACATTGCTTCTCATGATCAAGGTTTAGTGCTAAAATGTGAATTTAAATGTATAGTTTAGTCAGTTTTAATTCAGACTCTAAAAGTAATGCAAAATAAAAGATTAAAGTTATTTGAAATTTTGATATTTGTTCTGTGTTCTTTACACCTTATAAAAATTGAATGATCTACTTATCGTTCTTTTTAAATAAAGGTAAGGCAACATAACATCACCTTGTTACAGTCACATAATTTGTTAAACAAAATATAAATTAAGTTTACTTAGAAAATAACTGTGATAATTTTAACATATAGAGTTTACCTTCTGCTTATTATGATGATCATTATTTAAGGTTTTCTCAAATGATACAGTTTTTTCACTTAAAAAGAAGCCTAAGGAAAGTGATTTTTAAAGAGTGACTATTACATGAGAATATGCAGTTCACTTGGAGGACAACAGTATACATTTAATACCAATAAAGTTACAAGTTCACAATGTTGCCTGTGAATTTGAAGTGATTTTTTATGAGATTTTTGTCAACATTAGATTCTACTGGAAACTTGTCCCAGAAGTTTTTGCTGTTCATTTAAGGTAAAGTTCATTTTAGAAAGTTACAATTACGTAAGACTGTCCTGATTCAGGGTTTAACTGGTGGTTTCGTAGGAATGTTTTTCCTCTTGGCACACTTAGTGCTGTGTTCTGGAATTGGTGCCCAAACAATTTTAAGTGTGGTATATGAGCTGTTTGTGTCACTAAGTAAAATTAGATGCGCCTGTTGCTAACAACCGGGGATGAAACTTGAGACAAGGCCAGGCCAGGGAGCCTTTTCTTCCAGGCTGCTTGGTGAACTTGAACTGTCCCCTCTCACTCAGCGAGTCGTGGGACAGCCTGAAACACTCTGTCTCAGAAGGATCTGGAGCGGTGCAGTTAATTCACAGTGTGCTTTTTACAACATCTAAGGTAAGTAATCGGTTTTTACTTGGATCTTATATAGTTTTAATGTTCAATTTAAAAACCAAATAGGTATGAGGCTTCTTGATTATTTTTTACCTTCATAGGTATCATAATAGAAAGTGAATTTTAAATGTTGAATAAATTTAGCTCAAAATGATTATGTATTAAGTATCAACAAACTGTACTTAACGTCTCATTTCAAGTTTCTTTCAAGTTATTACGACTACTAATATGCTACCTGTTTTTAGCATGATTATGCCCTTTCTAATAGTTTTAATTTGTATCAATAGAATACCATGATAGCATTTCTGTATTATCGGGCATTCAATCGTTACACTGTAATTAATCTATAGACAAAGGATAATCTTTAAGATCACCTGCTGCTAATTCCACTCTTAAACTTTTGTGGCAGAATTACGTTGGATTTACATGTTGTCCATAGTTTTGTTACAGACATTTAAAAACAGGGTAAAATTCATGAGAACAGGAGTCCAGGTAGTCTGATACATTGTGAATAAGCAAAACAAGAGCAAAATACCAAGTTTGGCTGCCCAGCCCATCTTGGATGAAAAAGGGAAGAATGTATCTCTCCCTAAATCTGGAATAAATAACGTGTTGCTCAAAATACGTATGAAAAAGTAAAAAGAAGTAAAATCAAGGTAAACTGTGCTATGCTTCGGCTTGTTAAAAGTGTCTGTTGTTTCTGGTGGATCCTAAGTCAATTAGGGGCCTTAGAAGACAAGTTTGTAAAGAAAGTCGTCAAGAAAGATAATGGGGAAAAAAATAACTCAACTGGCTGGAAGATTTGTCAGCAGGATGGAGTAACTCACTAGGTACGAAATGAACTACAAAACATACTGTGTTTATTTTTTGCTTATTTTCTTGGAAGCATTTTGGATCCAAAGAGCCACTTACCGCCTCATGGTTCAAGTTGGTGTTAGTCTTAGAGGTTCTCGAATTTATCTGAGGTTTCTTTCAAAGCCAAAGGAAAAGTAGTATTTCAATATATTTCAATATCAAATTCCAAAGACTAACAAATCCAAGTTTCCCAAACATGCTGGCTAAGCTTGCAGCTAAAATGCTGCAAATAAAATTGTTCTATAATGTCCTTTAAAAAAAATACACACTCTAGTCACTAAACTAGATTGCTATTATATTGAAGATGAAACTCAAAGAATAATTGTAAATTCTGAGTGGGTGCCCAGTTGGTTGAATTTTGCACATTTTGTTGGACCTGGGTAGGGTCTTCTCAAGCCAGCCCAGCCCTGCTCACCCACCATGAACGTTCCCGGTGGGCAACCCTCAGGACCTGCCTCCCGCTTCTTTCTGTCCTTCCCGCCTCCTTTTCCTCCCAGCCTCAAAAGCGTCCGGTGTTGCTCTTCTCTGGACCCGCTTCGGGACCGGATCTTTCTCTGGTGTTCTCACGAGCTTTGTAGAATTCCTCCCCCCCCCCCCACCCA
>NW_006799055.1:5178218-5203921 GCF_000442215.2 Lipotes vexillifer | reverse complement strand
AAAACCCCCCCCCCCCCCCCCCCGCTGTCCTTGCCATTCCAGGCTCCAAGCTCATCTCCTGTTTCACATGTTACTGTGCCTTGGGGAATTTTGTGGGAAGATAGATGCAGGAGTGCTTAGCCGTCTGTGGATTTGCAAGGGTCTGTCTTGAGACTTCTCCCCAAGCCCCTCACAGTGCCCGAGTCCACTTGAGTTTGGTCCGGCTGGTGTGCTGTGCACGCTGGTGAAGGAGATGGACTTCCCAAGGGCCGCGTGTGCCTAAGGCATCTGTGCTTTGTCCTGGGATAGAATTAGTCTTGGGGAAGGTCACTCTGCTTGCCATGGAGACTGGATAAGGGGCGTGGAGGAGAGAAGAGCTGTAAAACATCGACGGATGCCCTCAGCTGAGGTCTGGAAAACAGACCCCGAGGGAGAGCCAGCAGGAAGAAGTCGTTGCCATGGAGACCGTACCTAAAACCCAGCCTCACCTTTGTGACTATTTTAACTCTATCTTAAACATTCTCAGTGAGTTTTATGTGTGAAACATCTCTGGAAAAGCACACTGTCAAGAAGCCTGATAGGCCACTTGAGTTGGTCAATTGACCAAACTGATTGTTGACCGGTGGACAGAATTGATCATCATATCACAGAGCTAAGAAGGCATGACTTTGGAACTCAGTCTGGTTTATATGGTAGCGAAAGGGAAATACCTAAGATAGTATGGCTGAAAAGCAAAGGCAGAAACAGTGCTTTTCTGATGCTAATTTCCTCCCCAGTCCAACTCATTTATCAGGGTAGAACTTTATGTGATCTTGAACCTTAAAATACACTTGAAATACAGAGTGCTTGTGGATTAACATTCCTAGTAGAAAATGATAAGTAGTATGATGGTCACTGAGATGTGAAATGCAGGAACTGTCAGCCTATAAACTATGACATATGCATCAATCACATCATTATGGCAATAAAAGGGCCAGGAAAATAACAATGTATAAATCTATTATTTGCCTCTTTTGTTCTATGGGTTCCGGTTATTTTCCTAGCAGTTTATGGAGTTTCTGTTAAAGTTGGTATGAGACATCTATGAAGTGTGGTAAAGATGGAATGATTTCGGTTTTCAGTCCTAACATTGGACCTAGACACGGGGACCTATTCCACAAACACATCGTAAATGAGAATATATACTTCATTCTGCCCCTGCCTTTAACAAATACGTATAATTGAGCCCCTACTCAGTTCCAGGCACTGCCGTAGGTGCTGGTTATATTGTAGTGAACAAAACAGTGAACAAAACATCCTTATTTTGGCCTTATTTCCACCAACTTCAACTTCTGGACCTTGATATTACCCTTTAGTCAAATACTATATAAGGACATGGTAAAAGGTTCAGATTTCTGAGTTTCTTTACTAAAACCAAGAATAAAACACTAAGAAAATATATTTGAATTGCCCATCTTTATAGACTTAACACTGCTTTAAAATAAGCCTCTATCTGAACTAAGCAAACATGCCTTTTAAAACCACAGTTTTGGGCTTCCCTGGTGGCACAGTGGTTGAGAGTCCGCCTGCCGATGCAGGGGACGCGGGTTCGTGTCCCGGTCCGGGAAGGTCCCACATGCCGCGGAGCGGCTGGGCCCGTGAGCCATGGCTGCTGAGCCTGCACGTCCAGAGCCTGTGCTCCGCAACAGGAGAGGCCACAATAGTGAGAGGCCCGCATACCACAAAAAAAATAAATAAATAAAAGATAAAATATAACTGAACTCATTTCTGAGGAGTCTCTTTAGTTCTTTTTCAAACCCACCTTTTTAAAAAATCCTTTTATATTAGTTCCTTTTGAGCATCAACCATGTATTTATCATTTCCATGTCTCAAAATCCTGGCAACAGCCTATCCAGACCAGGCATTCAGTAAATGTTTGTTAAAATTAACAGTGTCATTTAATAACATTTATGTAGTGGACGCTGTATTCAGTTACTATACTATGTACTATGACAAGAATCAAAGAATGCAGAAGGCAGAATCTCTATCCTTAAGATGGTTTTATTTTAAATAATAAATGGGTAACCATGAATTCAAGAGCATATGAAAACTTATATTTTTGCAAAACATACTATAATGTTTCATGTCTGGAGGCTTATGCATTAAAATATTGATAACTATATTTAGAGAGAAGCATTTAAAGCTAATCAAAATTAAGTATACCATCAACATACTTTAAAGATGGTTAACGGGGAAAGGGGTGGGATATTTTTTAGTTAATTAATTAATTTATTTTTGGCTGCGTTGGGTCTTCGTTGCTGCATGCGGGCTTTCTCTAGTTGCGGCGAGCAGGGGCTACTCTTCATTGCGGTGCGCGGGCTTCTCATTGCGGTGGCTTCTCTTGTTGCAGAGCATGGGCTCTAGGCATGCGGGCTTCAGTAGTTGTGGCACGTGGGCTTCAGTAGTTGTGGCTCGCAGGCTCTAGAGTGCAGGCTCAGTAGTTGTGGCGCACGGGCTTAGTTGCTCCGCAGCATGTGGGATCTTCCCGGACCAGGGCTCGAACCCGTGTGCCCTGCATTGGCAGGTGTATTCTTAACCACTGAGCCACCAGGGAAGTCCCCATAAATTGTTTTTTAAATAAAGGAGCCTATGAAAATAATTTTTGCTCAAGATGTAGTAAAACTCAAAATTATTTACCTTGGAGTATAGATTTTTAAGTTCTAACATAAAATATTATCTTAGTAATTTTTTGTAAAGGGTCTATAAGTAGATCATAAAGCATAATGCGTTGTTCCAGAGCAGTTTCTTGCCAGCATGAATACTAATACTTTACAGTTATCTGACCTCGAAGTGATAAAGAACTGGTGTCCTTTCCAATGCTAATTTTAACACATATCTGAAGGAAGCTAGCTGAACCTGATAGCCTCTGAAAGTCTCTAACAGAAAAAATTGAATATACAGTGTCAAATAAAAATGGAAGCCACCATGAGTCACCGTTAGAATATAAGCTAATAATTTATTAAAATAACAACATCAACTTTTTAGAAAAAAAAAACTGGAGTTGAGTGTTCTGCCTCATCATTTTAAATCATGCCTGTCTAGAGTAAGATCCTTGTTCAATGCAACACATCTAACACTGGTAAATGGCAGGTTAACCAAAAGAGTTAAGGGGGGCAATCATAAAACGTGGCTTTGTTACCGAAACTCAGGCCCAGGTGCCTTCCTCTCAAGCAGCCCTGTTCACACTTTGATTTTTAGCCCCGGAAGACCCATTTTCATACTTCTGACCTCCAAAACTATAAAATAATAAAATCATGTTGGGTTAAGCTAGGTTTGTGATAGCTTTACACCCGCAATAGGAAGCGCTAGATAGGAACAGAAATATGTAGCAAGTGGAAACCGTACGTGTGCGTGCATGCATGTGCATGTGTATACAAACACACTTAGAAAACTGCTGTTTTTATCGATCTGTAGCAATACTGTAAAATAATGCACTTGCTTTAAATTCAGACTCTCTGGCCACCCTTCCCAATCCAATCGCAGACTCTTAGCCTATCTTTTACAGAAAGTGTGGTTTTGCCACCATTATTTAGATGACAAGTGCTTTGAAATAAATACACCAGAGTGCTGTGTTGGGAGTGAGTGGGTGTCCGGGGAAGACTTCTTTGAGGAGGTGTCATGTGAGCAGGTCTGAAGCTGAGGAGGGAGCTGGCAGAGGGTTTCAGGTGGAAGGGATGCCCAGGAGTGAGTCCTGACCTGAGGGTTCACCTGGGCCTTTAAAGAGTGAATGTGGCGCTGTGAGCAAAAGACCAACAACTGCAGATGAAGAGGTGAGCAAAGGCTCTCATATAGGGTCTGGGAGGTGATGGAGGAGGTTGGATGTTCTCAGTGGGGAAAAGTCACGGGAAGGTGTGAAACTAGAGTGACAGGCGCTGACTTACATTTCACGTGTCTGCTTGTGGGTAGAGAGGGGTTTCCAGAGGGGAAGGAAGGGAAGCAGGTTTGCAGTGGTGCAGATGACAGTTCGCAGTGGCTGGCACCAGAGCGGTAGCCGTGGCAATGGAGAGAGACAGATTTGGGATGCAGGTTTAAGGCAGAGCTGATGTGCGGCTGTGTGGGTGGTGATGGACTTTCTAATCCAAAAAAAGACTGGAGGGGTCAAAGGTGAGTGAGTGAAGAATGCCCTCATGAAACTGTTAACCACTTAGGTTTTGAATAATGCAGATTGTCAGTCCTGGGTGTTTGAAAATACTGAGTGATGAATAGCACCATTTTACACAATCAGCTAGAACACGGGGAAATGCCTGTCGTTTGGTTGGAAAGAAATTTATAGGATTATTTTGACCATAACATTTTAAATAAGGACAGCTCCAAATCATTCCTAAAAATAAATGCATAAAAAATCTCAGAGGAGAATATTTTATATGATTCATCATTTTGCTACATTTACAATCAGAAAAGTCATCATAATTTCTAATCTTAATTTAAACAGTTAAAACCATGTTCTTTTTTTCTTTGTGTAAAGGGGAAAATTGAGCAACTTTTAAAAATCTCTTCGTAGAGTTGAAATTGTTACTAAGACTCTTAACCTAATTTACATAAAACAGTGAATGTTTGTAAACATTTGTACACGTACACATTTTGATCTTTCTTGAACTAGGTCAGTACTTGGGAGCTTTATTATAGGCCAGAGTTGGTGTGGTAGGTATCTTGAAAAGAGCCTTTTTAATTCTGAATAATTTAGTAGCTGAAGGAAGATGTAATTTAATCATTTGGCATAAAATTGAGTAATTGGATTTTTTCTTCAGAAGGCTCTGGTACCAGATTGATTTTCCTCCCACTGAATCTTTTAAGAATGTGGTAACTTGATTGTTGTAGGTTGGTGCTTCAATCCCAAGTTTAATCTTGCAGAATTTTGAAAGCTGTATATGTATTGATTTTATTGATTAAAATCTGAAAATATTATCACTGGATTTCAAATGAATTTGTCATATCTAAATACGTTGCATGACAGATTATCCCCGTGGTTGAAATACAGTGACACGTTTCAAAGTAATAGCCAATGCTCATTTTAAACATCACTGGAAGACGCAAGAGGGAAGAGATATGGGAACATATGTATACGTATAACTGATTCACTTTGTTATAAAGCAGAAACTAACACACCATTGTAAAGCAATTATACCCCAATAAAGATGTTAAAAAAAAAATCACTAATTTGGGAAATTTGTTATTGGGGTAAAAAGTATTTTGTGGGACTAATGGTCAATCAATCTTGACAGACAAATTCTCTTTCTGGCCATGTGTCTCTCCCTCTCTCCCTCTACCCCCCCCTCTCTCCCTCCTCCACCCTCCCCCCTCTCTTCACCCCTCCCTCCCTTGCCCCCCACCCGGTGGCAGATGGTGCGTGAACAATACACCACGACCACAGAAGGCACCCACATAGAGCGGCCAGAGAACCAGTCTGTCTACAAAATCGGCATCTATGGCTGGAGAAAGCGTTGTCTCTACTTATTTGTTCTTCTTTTGCTCATCATCCTCCTTGTGAATCTTGCTCTTACAATTTGGATTCTTAAAGTGATGTGGTTTTCCCCAGTAAGTATTTTTTTTCCTGATAAACATGTTCTTGTTTTGTTTGTGCTGTCACTCCATCCACATTGTATCAACAGAAGCTTCCTTTCATGCAGTTAATGTTGGTTTCCTGTCTGGATCAGAATTTTCGGTAGCAAAAAATAATATAACATTCACTTTTCTTTTTTACCTTTTTAAAATAATTTCACTGCGAACTATAGCGTGTTGGTTTTCATTGCAGTTCTGTATTCTGACTGTGTCGGTGGCTACCCGAATCTATATGTATGTTAAAACTCATAGAGCTATAAGCCTCAAGGATCCATTTTATTGCATCTTAATTTTTAAAAAATTTTAAATAGTAATGGTAAGATTTTTTTTTCTGGCATGTTGGTGGGCTCTTGCATGTTTGTTATAAAGTGATTATTTAAATCTTATATGCATTTCCTAAACAGTCCTTTGTATTTACACAAGACGTAATAAAATACTGAAGATTGAATAAAAACAACTAAAGTTTTAAATAAAGCGTTTAAGAGAAATACAGTAAAGTGCCGATAGGAAACCTATGAAAATGCATAATAACTTAAGCTGATACTAAAAGAAGTGAAGAAGAAAGCAATAACAAACCTCTTTTTAACAGACAGGGATGGGTCACCTGCATGTTACAGAAGACGGACTTCACCTGGAGGGGGAATCGGAGTTTTTATTCCCACTGTACGCCAAAGAGATACACTCCAGAGTGGTAAGCAAATGAGGACACATTTAAATAATTTGTGTTTCATGAAAAATAAATAATGATGAAACACAGAAAGTTTGCTTTTCTGATGAGAAGTGTGCATGCGTCGACACTGCATGTTTCCCTGGCCACGTGCCTTGGGTGGGCCCTAGCGAGTGACCGCCATGGTCACACCCAAAACCTTGCCTGGAAACCCCCAGCCCCGCCCCAGCGGATTTCTGCTTACATCTCATTGACCAGAATTGTATCACTTGGGTCTCCCTCCCTGCAGGACAGGCTGAGAAAGCATTTAGCCTTTGCAGCCCCTGCGGTGGAAGCCAGAAAAAGAATAGTGTTGGAGAGCATCCATTGGATCAGACAACCAGAGTGGTTCCTGGGACAGCTTACTTTGTCTAGGCCCCGGGAGTAGGCCTCACAGCTCTGACCTGGGCCATGTCCTCCCTTTCAGGGAAAATGATTAAAAAAAAAAAAAAAAAGAGAGCCTGGAAGTTGGCGCCTGAAGACTGGGTTCCGTCATGGAACTGTCACTTGCTAGCTGTTACTTTGGGAGAGCTGTCATTTAATCTCCTTGAGCTCAGTTTCCTCATCTGTATGTGAGGAGTAATGCTACCTCCTTCAAAATGTGGAGATAAAAGGAGAGGCTGGATGGTAAAAATCGTCGGTGAATTATTAGCTCTTATTACCATGCTGGTTATTTCAAAACACAGCAAAAACAAGTAGTAAGGTCACGCCATTGGGTAAAAGGTGAGACAATGGTAAATCCATCTGCTTCCACAAAGCAAGCTGGGGAATTTCTGACCTGCTAGAGTTCCAAAGCACTCCTAAAACTTCTTTCCTTCTGAAAAATCATATTATACCCCACAACTTGGGAAGATATTTGGTCCCCTCTGAGTGGCATAAACCCGCCTGAATCCAGCAGCCAAATTACTGCATTCCTTTTGAAGAAAACTTACAGAGAAGCCAGCAATCTTCTGTGAGATAAAGCCTCCGCTCAGACTATGACCCCACTTACGTGCTCATAAAGCCACTGTATCTTCCAACAAAAAGCTCTAAAAACATAGGCATCCAACAGATTTTAAAAGCTCTTTTGAAATTGTGAGAAGCCTTTTGCGTTTTGAAAATAAGTAATATGGTATTTATTTATAGCTAACCGCTCTCTGATTTACCTTTTAAAAATATATCATGTCCTGGACATAAATTATGAGAAATGAAATTTTAATTCCTTGGAAAAGACAAAACACTGATTAAAACTTGATTGTTTCAGATCTTCACCTTGAGAACGGACTTGGTCCATTGTAACCAGTGCACACAGGCTCTGTAAACCCAGGTGGTTATTATATTTTGTGGGGGGAAAAAAAACAATGCATTTACCCCCTTCACACAATATAATCCAAGTTTAAAAAATAGTTTTAGCCACCAATTTATAGGTTCACAGGATCTATGACATTGGAGAAATTATTTTGTAGAAATCCTCAATTTATATACCAATTCAAAGGTATAGTCATTTTAAATAGTCTGTATTTGGCTAACATTGTAAATCTGTTTTTAGGACTCATCGCTGCTTCTGCAGTCCGCACAGAATGTGACTGTAAATGCACGCAACCCAGAAGGAGAAGTTACAGGCAGGTTAAAAGTGGGTGAGTCCAGCTTCATAACAGTGCTTGGCATGTGTGTGGTCCATGAACAGTTGTGCTGAATGGATCCATTTGTTTTTTTTTTTTTTTCTTCTAGAGAATTCAAAGTTATCTATGAGCAGTCAAAGTATGAGTTTTCTAAATATCATGCTGTGTGGACCACGGAGACTAGTTCAGGTGGTGGGAGGACAGTCTGAAATATTTTAAGTGAAGTTATTTTGGTTCCAAGTAATAAGAGGACCATTTAAGGTAGTACAAGAAACAATGATTGTTGCAGGATACGAAATAATCCCACAGACACTGAGGAAAGGAAACAAAGTAGCTGCCCTCAAGAAAAGAAAGACCAAGGCCGGAGAATCAAAGTATTCATCCTCTCTCTCCCTCTCTCCCCCTCCCTCTCTCCTTCTCTCTACCATGTTCCCCTCTTTTCCATGAATCTCTGTCCATGATTTTCACTTGGTATCATGGTTGCACCAGTTCTGACTCTACAGGACTCTCTGGTTCTTCATCCGATTGGTTATAGTTCTCAACACCAGCCAACTTGGTCTTCAATGTCATGAATTCTCAGTTCACAGCAAAGTACTCTAATTGGCCCAATTACTCTGTTCAACCAACTGCCCTTGGCTGAGCCATGTACACCCATCCGATCAGCTAAGACCAAAGAATATGGTCACGTGGGAGAGAGGTCCTTTGGAATCGTGCACAGAGAGCAGAAGGATTAGAAAGAAAGAATATGGATGGAAGAAATTACAAAAGAGCAAACAGCTGGTGAAAGGAATATACCTTCTCTACACCATTAACACTTTATAGATTTGCTAAATCTAAGAAATTGGATGGCTCTTCAGATTATGGGGAAATAGATGACAAGTGTACTACTAACACAGGCAGGTAACTTTCCGTGTCCCCCTTTTTTTTTTTTTTTGTGGTATGCGGGCCTCTCACTGTTGTGGCCTCTCCCGTTGCGGAGCACAGGCTCCGGACGCGCAGGATCAGTGGCCACGGCTCACGGGCCCAGCCGCTCCGCGGCATGTGGGATCCTCCCGGACCGGGGCACGAACCTGTGTCCCCTGCATCGGCAGGGAGACTCCCAACCACTGCGCCACCAGGGAAGCCCCCGTGTCCCCCTTTTTTTAATGGCTGTTGTTACAGAACAATAATGTTACATTGGAAGGTACAGTCATATCTTAACTTTATGATTCCTCTTTATTACAGTAATACATGAGTTCCATAGTCTGTGTTCTGATTTAATCTTTATAACCTTTTCTAAATGATAAATTGTATTTCTGTTTTGCTTAGAAGCGTGTTTTATCACTAAGCCCAGTGAAATTCTCAATAAATCTAGAAATGAACCTGAGCTTACACAGCATATATGTTCATGAAACTTGTCTAAACTAAATCATATTTCTTTATAAATTATGTTGTATTATGAATGGTGTCTACCATTTCTTAAATTTCTTAAAAATTTTTAACTGACTATAGCTTTTAAATGTTTGAGGGAGGGCTTCCCTGGTGGCGCAGTGGTTGAGAGTCCGCCTGCCGATACAGGGGACACGGGTTCGTGCCCCGGTCCGGGAGGATCCCACATGCCGCAGAGCGGCTGGGCCCGTGAGCCATGGCCGCTGAGCCTGCGCGTCCGGAGCCTGTGCTCTGCAACGGGAGAGGCCACAACAGTGAGAGGCCCACGTACCGGTAAAAAAAAAAAAAAAAATGTTTGAGGGATTTTTACCCATTTTGTCATTCATTCAACAAACATTTATTGAATGCCTATGTGCTACTTTCTATATGCTGTCAAGTAATTAATAACATTTAGAGTGTGTAATTATTTTTTAGGAGTTCCAAAAGTAAAAGATTCATTTTATATTCTTCTGAAAATGATTTAACACAAATACTCATTTTCACATTTAATTTTTTGCTAAGTGTGGATTTTCATATATAGAGGAGTTAAAGATAACATAAATCTGTCTCCAATTTTGTGGATGAAATAATGGAAGCACTGAAAAGCTAATTTTCTCAAAAACACACAGCTAGTTAGTAGAGAAGCCAAACCAGGAGTCACCTCAGGACTTGCTTCTCCAACAGGGGTGTTTCCACCACCCTCCCTCTCTACTCAGGTTTCATTAAATCATGGCACACCAGGAACTGTCCTAGTTGCTGCAAATATGGTGTTGTTTTTGTCACCAAGGAATTCACTTTAAAAAAAAAAAGTTTCCCATCAGAATTACTTTAAACTGTTAACCTCAAATTTTGAGTTTTAACCTTAGTGTTTCATACCTGAGGTAGAGTTAAAATAAGTGATTTCTATTAAACCTTGGGCTGGAAAGCCTCTGCTATATTGAGAATCCTGAACTAGGAAATATTCAGCTCACCAAATCCAAGATGATTTTCAGTAAATGACTTCCCACAATCACACTCATTCCAGCCTCTCATTTCCTGGAGGAAGTTAAATTTAGTCAATCTGGATATTAAAATGTGATTTATGTGAACTAGACAAAGTAATCCCATTGAATTAAATGAATAATTGTTTATTACTAAGACCACTGAAAAAACTGGCAACCAATACAGTCAAAGCCAAAAGTCTTAAATTCCAAAAGAAATCAAACATAGGAAAGCAAGCATCAACAGCTAGCATTTCAAATCTTGGAACTAAAAGACAACAAATTGTGAACAACAGTGGAATCTTACTAGTTATAAATGCAGCTCTGGTTACTACAGTTAATGTTCTTTTGACTTCGAATAATAGAAACCAATTCTGGTTAGCTTCAAAATAAGACTTTTTAGCTGAATGGGGTCAATTTTTGCAATTCCTATTTCCCTGAAATTTGCTGTTTCATCTAGGTTTTCGAATTTATTTGCATAGAAGTCTACATAGTACTCTCTTTTTGTTTTTTTAATTTCTTCCATTTCAATGGCATTATTTTAATGGCTACATAATAGTCCAAGGAATATATATATATATACATATACATAATTGTAAATATAATTATAAAATTATATTGTAAATATATTTATTGTAAATACAATATAATTATTGTATATATACAATAATATTATTGCATATTATATATATATATGTATATATATACACACACACAATAATTTGATTATGTAATACTGAAAAATTAGAGTTATGTTATTCCATTCAGTCAATGACACAGTTCTTAATTCAGGCCACTCATATATTTAGGAGGTATTCAATAAATACTTGTTGAATGAATGAATGGAGGAATGAATAAAAGACTGTGTAGGAAGGGATGGGCTGGAAAGCCAGCTTAAGTGTGAGAGAGAGTTCTAGGAGATGGGGTGGGGGAAGGTGGCCTGTCCAGGGTGCTCCAGAGTGGACAAGGGTTCAAGTATAAGTCTGAGCCACAGCTGTGAGGGATTTGGGGTCATAAGTGGGAAACAAACTCAAAATTTCTCAGGTAAAACAGAAGAGAGAAATTCAACAAAGAAAGTCAGGAGTAAAAAACAAGGGGTTAGCATCACTGTTCACAATAGTCAAAACATAGAAACAACCTGTGTCTATAGACAGATGAATGAATAAAGAAGATGTGGTACACACACACACACACACACACACACACACACACACACATAATATACATTGTGTATATATACAGTGGAATACTACTCAGTCATGAAAAAGAAGGAAATCATGCCATTTGCAGCAACATGGATGGAGCTAGAGATAATCATACTAAGTGAAGTGAGTCAGACAGAGAAAGACAAATATATGATATCACTTATATGTGGAATCTAAAATATGACACAAATGAACCTACCTATGAAACAGAAACAGACTCACAGACATAGAGAACAGACTGCGGTTGCCGAGGGGTGGGGGAGGGGTGGATTGGGAATTTGGGATTAGCAGATGCAAACTAGTATATATAGGATGGATAAACAAGTCCTACTATATAACACAGGGAACTATACTCAATATCCTGTGATAAACCATAATGGAAAAGAATATGAAAAAGAATATATTTATAACTGAATCACTTTGCTGCACAGCAGAAATTAATACAACCTCGTAAATCAACTACACTTCAATAAAATACATTTTTAAAAAACAGTGGGTTCATCCAAGGCAATTGCTGTGAACAGCACTGGAGCCCTTTCCTGGTTATTATAGGTCCAGGAGCTCATGTGCTTGGATGTAACAGACTAGCCTAAGGAATAGAGCCAAGCTATACAGATAAGAGTCACTGACTCCAGGCTTATAAAGTTGAACCTAGTAATACAAGATGATACCAAAAAATTAGTAGAATGAACTTAACCACAGTTTTATACGTCCAGTCCAGTATTTTCTGTGATACGATATTTGCAGCAGCAGAATAAATCTTTCCTTTTCTCAAAGGACTCTGTGACATTTGTTTTTAAATGATGCTGTCTTAAAGCTATCATGGTGGGCGGGTGGAGCGGAGCTGTTAATGGGGCATATGGTAAAAGCCAGGAAGAATTTGATTGTGTTTTTACCAGAAACCGCTTAGGCCATTTCACAAACCTAATTCATCAGGTCATAAAAACTTCCTTTATTTAATTCCTTTATCTTTTTTTTTTTTAAACATCTTTATTGGGGTATAATTGCTTTACAATGGTATTAGTTTCTGCTTTATAACAGAGTGAATCAGTTATACATATACATCTAATCCCATATCTCTTCCCTCTTTGTCTCCCTCCCTCCCACCCTCCCTATCCCACCCCTCCAGGCAGCCACAAAGAACCGAGCCGGTATCCCTGTGCCATGCGGCTGTTTCCCACTGGCTAGCTACCTTACGTTTGTTAGTATATATATGTCCATGTCTCTCTCTCGCCCTATCAGAGCTCCCCCGTCTTTTTTTTTTTTTTTTTGCGGTACGCGGGCCTCTCATTGTTGTGGCCTCTCCCGTTGCGGAGCACAGGCTCCAGACGCCCAGGCTCAGCGGCCATGGCTCACGGGCCCAGCCGCTCCGCAGCATATGGGATCCTCCCGACCCGGGCCACGAACCCGTGTCCCCTGTATCGGCAGGCGGACTCTCAACCACTGCGCCACCAGGGAAGCCCTAATTCCTTTATTTCCCTCATTATTTGTACCAAAGCCTTTCATTAAAATTGTGGTTTTACCAGATAGCTCCTCTTTTTTTTTTTTTAGAAGATGTTGGGGGTATGAGTTTATTAATTAATTACTTTATTTTTGCTGTGTTGGGTCTTCATTTCTGTGTGAGGGCTTTCTCTAGTTGCGGCAAGTGGGGGCCACTCTTCATCGCAGTGCGCGCGCAGGCCTCTCACTATCGCGGCCTCTCTTGTTGCGGAGCACAGGCTCCAGACGCACAGGCTCAGTAGTTGTGGCTCACGGGCCTTGTTGCTCTGCGGCATGTGGGATCCTCCCAGACCAGGGCTCAAACCCGTGTCCCCTGCATTAGCAGGCAGATTCTCAGCCACTGCACCACCAGGGAAGCCCCAGATAGCTCCTTTTTTAATCACAAAGAAAGTATTTGAGTTTTATTTCTTTTTTTAAAAAATTAATTAATTTATTATTTATTTTTGGCTGCATTGGGTCTTTGTTGCAGTGCATGGGCTTCTCATGGTGATGGCCTCTCTTGCTGTAGAGCATGGGCTGTAGGCGCACAGGCTTCAGTAGTTGTGGCTTGAGGGCTTAGTTGCTCTGAGGCATGTGGGATCCTCCCGGACCAGGGATCGAACCCGTGTCCCCTGCACTGGCAGGCAAGTTCCCAACCACTGCGCCACCGGAGAAGCCCTGAGTTTTATTTCTTAAAGAACTCTGCTGCACATGAGGGTGACTTACTAAGCACTAATACATGTCCAGCAAGGTTATAAAGACTAGTAGAATATTAATGAAAGTTAAAAGATTTAATTATAAACTCACTTACTTTAAGAGATGATTATTCCTGTGGTGGGCTTGTTATCACTTGGAGCACAGTTTCTTTTGAAGTGGAAAACATATTTAAACTGAACATTCTATGTCTATATTTTTTATAAAGTGAAGGTGGAATTTTATCCACCTCTGCGCGTTTGCTTGAGTAGCCCCCTCTACCTGGAATCTCGCATTCTCCCTTCATCAGGGAAACATGAACTCTTCCAGGTCAGCCCAGACATCCTCTTCCCGGAGGTGTCATCCCTGATGCCCCAGGAGGGACAGGAATTCCTTGTCAGGGTTCTCACTGGACACTGTCCATGCTTGTATCATGGCACTTGCCCTGGGACTAGATTTATATGCCTTTTTCCTCAGTCGACTATGAAATCCTATAAGTTGTGAACTGCGTCTCCTCTTTTATATAGCCTCAATTCTTAGCACAAAACCTTGAACATAAAAGCATACAATGAATTTGTGCTTAATGGAAGAGACTCACTTTCCTGGATTTTCTTTGATTTGAGGATTTATGTAGCTTTGTTACTCATGAAAATTATGCAGCTAAACTCATTTGTTGACTATTTCATCAATGTATATGAAACAATGGTTACAGAAAAAAATGTCATTTAGTTTAACCACTTTCACTTGATAAATTCTCCTCGAATTGTTATATGAACCTCCAATGAGCTAAACAGTGAACTCTTATTGGATAAATTACTCCAGTTTTTTCCTCTTGATTCTAAACTCAAATAACTTCAAATTCATCACTTAATGCGAATCAGTGTTTGTATGATAAATATGTAAGATATATCAGGGACCCAGAAGAGGTAAGTAGTGACACTGAATCACAGGATAACTGAGTTTGGGTGAAAGCTCAGGAGAGCAAAAATACAGGCAACTATCAAAAAATAAAGCCAGGCTTCCTTAAGAGAAAGGAGATAAAACATAGAGAAAAAAATGTGTTCCACTTTGTAACATGTGAACACACGCACATTTAAGTGAAGAATCGTTGGAGGGTTCTGAGGTACAAATTAGTGAAAAAATATAAGAATATGTTGCTGACAATATCCAAAACTGATTAATGTATTAGTTGAAAAGCTTCTATTTAAATTCTAACAGGTAGCAATCAACTTGAATGAGTACTGTGAGACACAGGGACACATACATGAAATCTACAAGTATCCATTTCACAATAAACTTACCTTTCTAGATAAGAAAATAGAACTAACAAAAGAATGAAGGAACACTTGCAGTTCCTTAAGCAAACGCTGAACGCTATGTTCTAGAGAGATGAATCCATTATGCTGCTAAGGTTAGAAGGACAGGAAGCACAGAGAAATCAGAAAACATAAAATGATGGATACCCAACTGTACCAATGAGAGACATTGAACAAGATCTCACACGCTGAAGGTACAGCATCCCCAGTGCCTGGCACACAGAAGCACACATTAAACATCTGCTGAGTACAGTCTTAATTTAAAAGCCAGTGGGTCGGAGATTGGGATTGGTGTATATACACTAATATGTATAAGGTAGATAACTGATAAGAACCTGCTGTATAGCAAAAACGAACAGACAGACAGAAAAAGTTCATGTGAAAGGAGCAAGCTTGGAGGAGAAAGTGATGCCCTGTCCCTGAAATAGAAAGAAGGGCTGGAGAAGACAGAAATGGCTGAGATGAAGGTGAAGGGCAGAAACTTCAGGGTGTGTTTCCATGGTGATGTCTGTTTGCTCCATGGAATAGGAGGTGAGGATTAGGGCAGAGGCAAGAATCTGAGTGTGACTCATTCATTGTCTGCGTTAACTTTGGCCATTGAAGGAAGCCATTCATAAGATGGTCTTTCACAAATCTCACATTTCAGAATATAAACTCCTCAGTCGGTTAATAGTCAAAAGAATACCAATTTCAGTAATCTGCATAGAAGAATCATATTATTTTTGGCAAGTTTTAAAAACCTGAAAAAATTAATTTTTATATAATTCATTCATACATATATTTGATATAGATCAACATACATGTGACCTACATTAATTTTAATAATATCATAGATTTAGGCTTAGGACTTAAAATTTAATCACAGAATCAAAAAAATTACTGGTAACAATCTTAAATGTTTAGTGATTTGGTACTACTGGGTGCCATGGCATGTGTAAAAGTAGAGCTTTTAACACTGCATAGACTACACACTTTATAATAAAATGTTTTAATCCATTCTTTAGGTCCCAAAATGGTAGAGGTCCAGAGTCAGCAGTTTCAGATCAACTCCAAGGACAGCAAGCCACTGTTTACTCTTGATGAAAAGGCAGTTGTGGTTGGTACAGATAAACTTCGAGTAACTGGTATGTAGTAGCTCTTTATTTTTAATTAAGGAATAATTGACAAACAACATTAGTTTCAGGTGTACAACATAAGGATTCAATATTTGTATATATTGTGAAATGATCCCCACAATAAGTCTAATTAACGTCCATCACCACACATACTTAAAATTTTTTCTTGTGACGAGAACTTTTAAGATCTACTTTCTTAGCAACTTGCAAATACACAATACGTGGTGACTGTCGTCGCCATGCTGTATATCACATCCCCGCGACTTATTTGTCTTATAACTGGAAGTTTGTACCTTCGACCACCTCCACCCATTTTGTCCACCTCCCAACACTCACTTCTTGCAACCATCAATCTGTTCTCTGTGGCTGTGAGTTCAGTTTTTGTTTTGTTGTTGTTTGTTTTTTAGATTCTATGTATCAGTGAGATCATACAGTACTTATCTTTCTCTGACTTTTTTCACTGAGCATAATTCCCTCGAGGTCCATCCATGTTGTTGCAAATGGCAGGATTTCCTTCTTTTTCTGGTTGAATAATATTGCATTGTGTATATACCACATCTTCTGTATCCATTCATCTGTAGTAACTCTTAAGAAAAACAGTATCGCATGGAGGGCACTTCTGCAAAAGCAAATTGCAGTTTTGGCAAGTTTACTGTGGAATATTTCAGGCCGATAAGAAAAAGTACTGTAGTTTGAATTTGTTGACTTTTCTTCATGGCATTTCTTTTGAAATTCTTTGACACTCTCTTAAAAGAATGAAATCTTCCTCACAAATCTTTACCCACTTTTTTTCCCCCACCATATTGTTTCCTTTTATCTCTTTCCAATTGATGTAACCCAAAGGCTTTACACAGAAGTAGAAAACTACAACAGCCATCATATAATTCCAACTGTGTTGGGAAAATTGCACCAAAAAACAAAACTTGATTTATTCTTTATGTCATACGACTCCATAGTTGCTACAATGATGGTTAAGTTTCGTTAAATATATAAAATACGAGAAGAATATTTTTATAAACGTTAATTTTTCCAAGTAAATTCCCATTCAAGCTTTTCTCCACTATGTACTATAAAAGTTTGATCTCTGTGTTAAATGGATTGATTTCAAGTAGCCTTTGGAGTTTCTTGGATCAGTAAAAGCAGCAGTAGTTGACAGCCAAGGAAAGAGGAGTGAGAAGCGACAGAGAACCAGGTCACTCTGGGGGCAGAGAAAGAGAATTCAATGCTTGGCTGTACACTCTTCCCTCTGGCCACTTGCCCTGAGCATGGGGCGTAAGGGGAGGGACTCAGTGGTCTTTCTTTAAGGTGGCCCCTCCAGATGCCTGAGTTGCAGTACATTCCTGATCTGAACGCACATCAAGAAGTGCTTTCTTGCCGTTGCCTTTGTCTCAGGAACTCAGAGAGTAACGTGAAATCCCTCGTCCATTCTTAAACAGCTGCCATATGTACTCCAGTCAACGGGGAAACTGAAAAATCATTTTTAAATCAAATTCACGGAGGAGGTTAAACAATTTCACCAGCCCACTTTGAAATTGATCTCGGCCTTCGGCAGAGTCTCATTTTTCCCCCTAAAAAATAGAATTGTCACCAAGTGACCAAAATCAGCAACTCTTTTACTAACCCCAGTCGCAGAACATGTTATTGGAGCAGCATCAAAATGTCATCTTCAAAAAAAAATTTTATCCCGTTGCCAGAACTGGCGTCTGGAAGATGATGCACGGTTGGGTACTTTGGTTCCTTGGCAGTGATTCGCTAGGCGGGGTCCATTCCCCAACATTTAGGACGGAAAATGGGGCCCTGTAAGAGTATCCAGTCTCATCACTAAGGGGAGACACAATCTAGCAATAAGGCAGTTCCATCCCTTCACCCTTCTCTGATTAGCTAAACGGGATTACGTATGTCACAAGTGAGGACATAGGAATTCTGGAGTCACCCACAAAGCCACCCACAAAAGAGGACCTGGAAAGTAAGGTTTCAGCCACTGACGAAGTGAAGGTGGTGAGTCCATGTCCCTTACAGATGTGAAGATGGATCTCTAGCAGCTGCTTAGAGAGGACCACACCCTTCAAGCACATGCTCAACACATCTGGCTCCGGACCCAGTCATGCAGCTCTGTGGACAGTTGATGACCTGCTCCATCAGTTAACAGCCCTTCAGCTGAAAGGAACAAAAGGCCCAATTAAAACTGGCTTCAGCTCTAAGGACAGACATGATCCCACAGGAGGTCTCCAGGCTGATTCATTCAGTATTTTCCTCCAGCTCTGCTTCTCTCCTGACTTTCCCCTTTCAGTGGTGGTGAATGGTCCCATCAATTCCAAGGGTCACTTCCTTGTGCAGTGACTTCTCCAAACTTCCATAAGAGGACCTTGATGGCCTCAGGGGGTCTGTGCCCCTTAAGTTGTCTTTCCAGCCTAAATTCTCCTCAGAGTAAATTGCTTGCGTTTCTCTCTCTCTTTTTTTTTTTTTTGCGGTACGCGGGCCTCTCACTGTTGTGGCCTCTCCCGTTGCGGAGCACAGGCTCCGGACGCGCAGGCTCAGCGGCCATGGCTCACGGGCCCAGCCGCTCCGCGGCATGTGGGATCCTCCCGGACCGGGGCACGAACCCGCGTCCCCTGCATCGGCAGGTGGACTCTCAACCACTGCGCCACCAGGGAAGCCCTGGTTTCTAATTTTGAAATTTCATTTTGAGCTGATGGGTAGAGCCCAAGACAGGGGTGTGGTCTAGGCCAGGCAGAAGGACCTAGGTAAATCATGATGAGCACTTATCTGTGAATAACCCTGCTGTGCATAGGTTAAAAGTGTGGGCTTTGAAGTCAAATCACAGTCCAGGCCACTTAGCTGTGTAACTCTAGGCAAGTTAATTAACCTTTCTGTTCCTTAGTTTCCTCTTCAGTAAAATGGGAAAATAATCATACCTGCCTTGTAGGGTTCTGAGTACTAAGCAAGTTAGGATATATCACCTTCGAATCTCTGCACCCTAACCCAATACCCACACCGTGTCTTGCACATAATTCTCAGACTAACCAGACAACTGGGAACATACTGATTCGTACAAATTAGAAAGTCAATTTTAAATATTCAAATTTTGGATTTTTCTATAAATTTCCTGATGTGCCTTAAGAAACAGATGACACAAGATACAATTTTTACACATAAAACCTAGAGAATGAATCAAATTACTATTACCGAAAATATATGGACTTAATGCAATTTTCAACTGAAATTTCTTTCAATTTGAGGGCTAATATCGCTTTCTGGCTTTAAAATAAGCTTGGGTATTTGTAACTGCTTTAAAAATCATATTTTGTTTATAGACATCTAATGAAATCGTGGTATCCTTGGAAAAGCAGGAAAGCAGTTATACCTATTTTTTTCCTGCAACTCAAACATCTGTACAAATTCAGCAACGATCAGAACCTACGTGTCCTGTAATATGCAGTATAAATGCTCGATTTTGTTGGCTGTTGTTTATTTTACTTTTGTAAAAGCTTCATCTTTGGTTTGTGTTTAGGGCCTGAAGGGGCTCTTTTTGAACATTCAGTGGAGACGCCCCTCATAAAACCGGACCCAATCCAGGACCTTAGGTAAGAATTTTGTTCAAATATAAACAAACTCTCTTACAGAAGATACCTGGTTATGTGCTAGAATAACACGTTAGCAGATATTACCAGGCTGTTTCTTATTCCATTAGTTGTCTTTATTCTGATGAACTTCTGCCCATAACAAGTCATTTCTTACAAAAATCCAAAGGAGGTTAGAAGTCCTACTGTATGTCCCGTCCTTTTGTCTCTGAGCTCTTTACTAGCCCTGCCCCTGCCCCAGTGCAGCCTGTACTGTTCCAATAGCTATTCCTGCCTCCAGAAAATCTGAGGGACTTGGCTAAATGCAGCTATTTTATTTATTTTTTCCGATTTTTTAAATTGTGGTAAAATACACGTATAAAATTTATCATCTTAACCATTTTTAAGTGTACAGTTCAGAACATATTTATACTTTACATACTTTAAAAGAATTTTTTTTCTTTTCCATTATGGTTTATCACAGGATATTGAATATAGTTCCCTGTGGTATACAGTAGGACCTTATTGTCTATTCATTCTATATATAATAGTTTGAATCTGCTAATCCCAACCTCCTAATCCATCCCTCCCCCACCCTACCTGCCCCTTGGCAACCACAAGTCTGTTCTCTATGTCTGTGAGTCTGTTTCAGTTTTGTAGATGAGTTCATTTGTGTACATTTTAGATTCCAAACATAAGTGATATTATATGGTATTTGTCTTTCTCTTTCTCACTTACTTCACTTAGTATGATAATCTCTGTGTCCATCCAAGTGGCAGCAAATGGCATTATTTCATTCTTTTTTATGGCTGAGTAGTATTCCGTTGTCTATAGGTACCACATCTTCTTTATTCATTCCTCTGTTGACGGACATTTAGGTTGCTTCCTTGTCTTGGCTATTGTGCATAATGCTGCTATGAACATGGGGGTGTAAATGCAGCTATTTTAAATGTTTCATTGATTCCACATCAGCCAGAGTAAAGTCCAGAATGCTACTGGGGCACCTGACTTGTGACCTAGAGTCCTTGGGGCTGTCTAGGTTGGCAGCCTGGGGGCCTCCTGCCTCACCCGCCCTGAGACCGAGCCACTGCCGGGCCCGGACTCCACACTGCTTCACACGTCGTCCCACCTGACTAGGGTGCCCTCCTTCCCTTGGAGACACCACGAACATCTGCTTGTCCTCACACTTCAGGTCACAGGCCACACATGGGGCTATGATTCATGTGGTCCACAGACCCTTCGTTTTTCCCTGAAGAGCATCAGCTGAGGCAAGACATTTGCACGTTTTAGTGAAAGACGATGGTGTCTTATATGGGCTTGAAATTTGCAAAAGGCATTCTTAAAACTTTCAGTTTACATTACATTTTTTAAATATGTGCACTGTTAGCAGAGACAAGAATGTTATAAAACCGAGAGCTTGACGGATTCATATACGCAAAAAAGTTGATATATCTTTTTTTTCAATTGTGGCAAAATGCACATAATATAAAATTTACCATCTTAACCACTTTCAAGTGTACCGTTCAAAAGTCTAAGGTACACTTATTGTTGTGCAGCCATCCCCCGCCTCCATCTCCAGCATTCTTTACATTTTGCAAAACTGAAACTCTGTGCCCATTAAACGCTAACTCCCCATTTCCCCCCAACCCCTGCAAACCACCATCCGAGTCTCTGTCTCTATGAATTTGAGGACTCTGGGTACCTCATTTAAGTGGAATCAAACAGTATTTGTCCTTCCGTGACTGGCTTATTTCACTTAGCACAAAATTCTCAACCTTTGGTATATCTTTACATCATATCAGAATATATAAAATCACCCAGTTCCATATATATAAGTTTATTCTTTATACAGAGTCTCTGTGTGACTGTGTGTATTTCACTTTGCTACTAGGCTACTGAATGTTCTTTGCTGCTGTAACTGTTTATTCCAATAGTATATTTGTATTTTATAACAAAAACAATATTTTTAAAAACAAATGTCTTAAAGTCTACAATGTGACTTAAAATCACGTTTAGAATTTGAACTTGAAAAATATTCAGGAGACAATTAACATGTTAACATATTATGTATAATAGGGAATAATGTACAGTAGGAATCCCAGCTTTACAGACAAGCCTGGTGACCTTGGCCAAACTCACCTTTTGAGGCTATTTTTTCTCGTATATAAAACGTTGATAGGGACTTCGCTGGCAGTCCAGTGGTTAAGACTTCGCCTTCCAATGCTGGGAGTGTGGGTTTGATCCCTGGTCAGGGAGCTAAGATCCCCGCGGATCTCTCGTAGCCAAAAAACCAAAACATAAAACAGAAGCAATATTGCAACAAATTCAATAAAAGACTTTAAAAATGGTCCACATCAAAAAAAAAAAAATCTTTAAAAAAAGTTGTTAGTAATGCACATCTCAGAGTGTTCTAGGAAAGATTTAATAAGCTTTTAAGTTAAAAATATTTTTTCTAAACTGAAAGTGGAATACAAATAATCATTTTTATTATCAAGTAGATATTCACACAAAATGGAATTGGGGTTAGGAAATTCAGCATTTCTCGTAATTTTAATGTCTAATTAAATATTCATCAAAAGCAAATGAGAGTTCAATTCATCTTACCCACTTAGAGAACATTGGCAGCATAAAAATAGATTGTGACAATTAAATTATAACAATTTCTGGGCTTCCCTGGTGGCACAGTGGTTGAGAGTCTGCCTGCCGATGCAGGGGACACGGGTTCGTGCCCCGGTCTGGGAAGATTCCACATGCCGCGGAGCGGCTGGGTCCGTGAGCCATGGCCGCTGAGCCTGGGCGTCCGGAGCCTGTGCTCCGCAACGGGAGAGGCCACCACAGTGACAGGCCCACGTACCGCAAAAAAAATAAATACATAAATAAATAAATTATAACAATTTCATTGATTTTGATAAAGGACCATAAGATTAATATTACAGAATTATTATAGTTAGGGGACAGAACATTTTATGTTCCTAGGAGAGGAAAATGATTCAATACCTTTAAAAAATAATCCCATTAAAACCATTTTGGAATTATAAAATAATGTAAATTGTAGAGATGCCAAGCCACTCTTTGAAATAACTGTCACTATTTTAAAATTATAGGTCTCAAAATTAAACAATTCATCATACGTCTTCCCATTAGGAAATCAATCTGCTGGCTTCTACAGCAGTCCCTTACTAAAAAAGAAATGGCAGAAGGGTATTATTCTCTGGCTTTCTAAAGGGTGATACTAAGCGAGGATTACATAACCCAAATGTTACAACCAAAGTGGCTGAGCATGTAACGAAATTGTAAGGAATTGCTTACAATAAGGAGTGAGGTTTGGATGGAAGACGTGAACTAATATGTACTGAATGCCTTCCACGGTCAGGAAAGGTGCGGTCACATAATTTACCTCGTTTACTCATCAATTCGACCTGAAAAGTATCAACTTGAGCCCCATCTTATAAAAGAGAACACTGAGCTCTAGATAGTAGCGCGTTCTAAGGCACAAAGGAAAGAAATGTAACCAACTCATGACTTAACTTCAGCTCTGAACCCAAAACCCATCTGTATACACTCTGTTCCCTCTTTCTACCATGCAAGTGAACCCTTCACTGATTTATTCTTTGATTTACTACCAGGCTCCACTGATTGAGTACATGAGAGTCGTATTTTCTTCTGTAAGTTCTTGCGGTAAACTGTCTTTCCCTTTTTATTTCTGTCCAGTAGCATTACTATTCCTGGCCTGAGTAAAGTAAAAAGATATTCCTGGAATATCTTAACTGACCCATGAAAACTTTGAATGTGGATTCTGTTGGGTTAAGATCATGATGCATTTATAAAAAGATCTCTGAAATATACACGTTTAAATATCACAATTCAAATTTTGGTATTTGCTCAAATGGTAGTCATGAAAGGGTAACAATTATTATTTTAGTTAAGACAAAAATATAATTAACTTGTATTTAAGCTAGATTTATATTTCTTACAGCAAAATCGTCCTCAAAAAAAGTGTGAACTCTGACATACTGTTTTAAAGCTACTCATTCACACATGATAAAATTCCATCTTTTTTTTTAATTTAGCGAAAATGTGTTAAGTGTATTTATATGCCAGAGTCTATGATAGACGTTGGTTCTACAGTGATAAAAGGCATGGTCCCTGACCTTAGTGAGTTTAAAGTCTATTGGGAAAAGAAACATGCAAGCAAGTTAAAACAACATAATTCTTTGCCATGATGAAGGTACAAATTATATTGAGAGCATAAAAAAAAAGAGCATGAATTCTTCAGGGTGATCTGAGATGAAATCACAGATAAGGAAGCACGTGAACTGAAACTTAAGGAATCAGTAGATGTGGATATGGCAGGGTAAGCTGCAAAGCCTCTGCAACGCAATAGGGATGTGACGTGATTAAATATGTTATTATTTGTAAATTTGTGGAAACAATGGCTAGCACATAGTCAGTAATATATGTGTGTACTCATTAGTCAAGTAAAATGAGCAGGCATGGAGATATTTGTTCCTGTTTCAAACACTTGTAAATATTGGTTTGCTTAATAAGAGTTTATAAATATTGCTCAACTAGAAACCAAGGAAAGCTAGTTCCCAGGTCCCAGTAATAAAGAGGAAATTTATGGTCAGAGAAAAGTGGAAGCTTAGTCAAGGGTACTCAGGGAGAAATCAGGATCCCATAGAGATTAGGGGCTGGGACTTTAATATATTATGGGGACTGGGATTCTAAGGTATAGTCTAGTGTATACGAAATGCCCAAACTGAGATATCCGTACCGCAAAAAAAAAAAAAAAATTGCACCAAGTCTATAAACCAATAGTGATAAAAAAAAAAAGAGAGAGAGAGAGAGAGAGAGAGAGAAACTACATTGAAGATATTAATGGCATAAAAACACTGATGGAAGAAAAAATCTTGCTGAAGATGAGCTTACTAAAAGAAGAAAAAGGCAAATGGATAAGGAATTGAACTACCATGGGGAAGACCTGGCAGCCACTTCAACTTACCCCTGAAACTCCAAGTAGTAGAGCAAAGCGAAGGGATTTTAAAACAGGTGTGAATAAAAGGCTCAAAGAGAAAGAAAGAAAAAAAAAACTTGAATACAAAGGTAAGGCAAAGACAAGATGAAAACGGAATATTTGGAAAATAACAAAAAGAAGTTCTAGGAATGAGAGATTGAGTAATTAAAATCAGTGGCAGCCAGAACTTGGTTTCTCATACCATTCTCCAACAAAAGGAATCAGGGTTCTTTGGAGGAATCCTTGGCTCATTCTAGGACTGGGAATGTAGATGAATTTAGAGCATCTTATAGCCAATAAGTAAGAAGTGCTCAAAAATCCAAACACTGAGGGTATGTCAGAAGGAACACAGGAGTCAACTGAAGGTTGGCAGGTATCAAATCTCCATGATTTTTAGATTCATTTAAAAAAATAACAATGTTTACAATATGGAAGAAATTACATCTTTTGCAGATACTTAAATGTATGATAAAACATTTAGATGTTAACTTAAAATACGTGACGGGTGCCTCGTTTTTTCAAAATTCTTTTAGGACAGCCATGAAGCGCACTGCTTGGCTTTCTGTTCTACCAAGTTTTGGAATGTGTGGGTTTCGGGGATGAACATACTCAGTTTTACCAGACTTGGCCAACGTACACCTCAGAGTGCTTGCAATGATGTCTAATTCACGAGCAGTAAGAGTTGGCCTTTCCTCACGTTTTTACCAGTATTCGGCACTGTCAGAGTTTATGGAAGTTTTCATCCTGATGTGTGTTATATTGTGTTATTTTACTTTTTGTTTCCCTGATGACTAGTGCGGTTAAGCATCTTTTTTTCATATTTTTATTTTGTTATTAAGGTTGCTTTTTCTGTGAATTGACTCTTCATCTCTTTGCTTCTTTAATTACTTTTAAAAATGGATTTGTAGGGATTAAAATACATACATATTCAGAATATTAGCCTTTTTCCTATTATATTTCTATTAATTTTTAATGTTTATATACTGAAATTTATTAATCATTTCTTTTATTACTTCTGGATTTTAAGCCATAATTAAAAGACTTTCCCTA
>NW_006799055.1:5169513-5177903 GCF_000442215.2 Lipotes vexillifer | reverse complement strand
TTTTTCCTTGCGTTATGCGGGCCTCTCACTGTTGTGGCCTCTCCCATTTGCGGAGCACAGGCTCCGGACGCGCAGGCTCAGCGGCCATGGCTCACGGGCCCAGCCGCTCCGCGGCACGTGGGACCCTCCCGAAACGGGGCACGACCCCGCGTCTCCTGCATCGGCAGGCGGACTCTCAAGCACTGCGCCACCAGGGAAGCCCAGCCCCGTCTCTTGTATGGCTTTCTCTCTTACATTTGGATCGCTGATCCATTTGGAGTTTATTCTTGTATGAGGTACAGATACAAGAATCTGGGTCTAATTTTTTTCTCTTCCAACTGGCCAACCAGGTGCCAGCAATTGCATTATTATGTAACTGCCACTACAATTTGAAATGTAACCTTTATCATATATAAGATTTCCCTGTGCATCTGGGTCTGTTTCTGCAGTTTCCACTCTATCCTGCTCAGCTGTCTATTCAGGTCCAAGTACCAACTTTGTTACTTAAATAAACTTTAAAAGATATTTCAGTGTCTGGTAGGGCTAGCCACACACAGACACACATATGCACAAACACGTACACACAGACACACATACATATATACACACACAAACACATACACACATGTACACGTACACAGACACACATGTACACATATACATATATACACACGTACAAACACACATCTACACACAGATGTACACATACACACAACACACACACACACTCTTGCAGCTTTTCCCTTTCACCCTTTCTGTCTGCTGTGGCTTATTTGCCCACATGAACGTGAGGTCTTTGATATCCGGCCACTGTTGAATGCATTCACAGAGAGGTGCACTTCAGAGCATATTCTAATGTCAGCCGTTTGGGTAAAATGTGTCTACACCTGTGCTGCACTGAAACGTTTCATCTTCAAGGATAGAAATGACGCAAAGGGGACGAAGGTTGCTTTCCCGGGAGCATCGCAGTATAATGCCGTTAACAGCTAGTCACTGGGCCTGTTGAGGTCGTTTGCGGTTTGAGAACTGGTCTCTGAAGCAGACTCGCCCTCACCACGGTCCCTGGAACAGGCCCGACCTGTGCAGTTGCTCACCCATCCACCTCCCTCCCCTGCCTTCCCTCCCCTCCCCTTTCTTTCTCTCTGGCAGGAGAAATGCAGGCAGTTAGCAAAGTCAGAAGGGGCCCGCGATCAGCAGACCAGGCTCATGAAGATACAGCATGTTTCCCCAACACCTAAAGACCCAACAGAATTTGACCGATAAATTCTAGGAATGTCTCTGTTTCCTCGCACTCAAAGTAATATTTTAAAATGTGTAACAGATCAGATCTTACATACTGAGATGTACATAAGGAAGCTTTGTTTTCCATAACAAATAGTGGTAGACAAGAAACTTGCTGATCCAGCGGAACAATCCACCTGATTTAGAAGTCGATCGATACTACTCAGCCATAAAAAAGAATGAAATGATGCCATTTGCAGCAACATGGATGCAACTAGAGATGATCATACTAAGTGAAGTAAGTCAGACAGAGACAGACAAATACCACATGGTATCACTTATATGTGGAATCTAAAATATGACACAAATGAACTTATCTACAAAACAGAAACAGCCTCATAGACATAGAGAAGAGACTGGCGGTTGCCAAGGAGGATGGGAGGGGGGTGGGGGAGGGAGGGGTTGGGAGTTTGGGGGGTGTGAGATGGGGGAGTGAGGGATTGGGAGTTTGAGATTAGCAGGTGCAAACTATTATATATAGAATGGATAAAAACAAGGCCCTACTGTATAGCACAGGGAACTATATTCAATATCCTATGATAAACCATAATGGAAAGGAATATTAACAATAATATATTTATGTATAACTGAGTCACTTGGCTGTACAGCAGAAATTAACACAGCATTGTAAATCAACTAGACTTCAATTTTAAAGAATTGTAAAAGTCGATCAGTCAAACAGTCAGTTCAGCAGCAAATCCATTACCAGACCCTTCTCTCCTCTTAAACGTCACCCTTTCTGTCTCCTGCCCACCTCCACCTTGTGTTCTCCTTGTGGGTCTTTACACATTTCAAGGAAGTCACCCTTTCACCTTTTGGTTGAGTCAGGTTGGAGCAGCTGAAAAACCTGTCCAGTGATCACGTTGTGCCATCTGGTGGAAGCTCAGTCTTTTCCAGGCGGAGGCAAATAAGAGAATTTTCCTGCTCCTGTGTTCCTGGTTCTGTATCTGTGTTTGACTGCATCACGAGGAGATGCTGATACGTTTTACAAAAACAACGCCAGCGGAGGCCAGTCTCCACCCTGTCAACCCCATTAATTCAGTATTTTTCCAAAAGAAATCTTTGCATCTGCCCCCGAATCTTCCAAAAAAAAAAAAAAAAAAAAAAAAAAAAAGCAAACAACACCTAGAGTCCAGATTTACATCTTATTTTGTGAACGTGTTAGCAAATGTACACGTTGCCCTTAAGTTTCTCTTTTTCCCAAAGAAGTTTGTATTTTGGCTAAAATATAGTTTTCCAGAGATGTTCACCAATAGCATTTTTTTTCTGCTGTGTGTGCCAGAGTGCTAACCACGCCGTCAAAGCTACTGCACAGGGCTAGGACTATCTAATGTTTGCATCTATTTTCAGAGGATGCTAATTTCATGGACTCCATTGATGGGAAGTTAAAATTCTTTACTGCACTTTATTTCTGGATTTATCAATGAGCAACGTACCATATGTTAGCATTCAAGAATGAGTGAAAACACCATGCACCTTACTGATTATATTTTCTGTGCTAAGCCCTTGGTCGGGGGATTCCTGGGGTGGCTGTTTTTTATGCTATTTTTCCTGGTTTCTCTCCCTCACTTCAGACTAGAATCCCCGACACGGAGTCTCAGCATGGACGCGCCGAAAGGCGTTCATATTCAAGCTGTTGCAGGGAAAATCAAGGCCCTTTCCCAGATGGACATCGTTCTTCACAGCAGTGATGGGACAGTGAGTCCAATAGATGGGGGCGGGGTGGGCCTCCCGTTGTACAAGCCTCCCGTCCCCTGAGCACTGATGACACGCTTGTCCATTAAGGCATCGGCATAGTAAATTTATGGTAGTTTGTAAAGAAACGTCATGAAAGGCATAGCACAGAAAATGTGAAAGGAAGGAAAAGACAATTTAGCACTGAAAGAAGGGCCAAGAAAGGTGAAAGTAATTCTATGTTGGATCCAGACTGCTTTGTTTGGTATTTGTGCTGTCAAGTCTCTTGTTATTTTCAGCTTTGAAAAAGTACTAGACTTTCAGAGCTTACAGAGAACATCAGTACTGTCACTTCCTGGTGGTCCAACTTCCCTCAGTAGGGCTGTCACTAGGAGTTACCTGTGACAACCGTCATCTGTTACTGCCAGGGGTGCTCGCTCGCACCAAGTTCTGGGTAAGTGAAAATTAAATATGAAAAGTAAGAGCTACAGGAAGAAAAATCCCGGAACCTCAGGTCCAGAAATAAAACATCGCTGAGGGGGGCTCCCCTGGTGGCGCGGTGGTTGAGAGTCCGCCTGCCGATGCAGGGGATGCGGGTTCGTGCCCCGGTCCGGGAGGATCCCACATGCTGCGGAGCGGCTGGGCCCGTGAGCCGTGGCCGCTGAGCCTGCGCGTCCGGAGCCTGTGCTCCGCGACGGGAGAGGCCACAGCGGTGAGAGGCCCGCGTACCGCAAAAAAAAAAAAAAAAATCGCTGATACGAACCGTGGCTATAACGGGCAGCAGGGTACAGGCTCCCCACTATTGACCTTTCTAGTGCGAGATCAGTTTGCCAATTACTGTGTGAATTCAGGGACGTTAACAGGCCTCTCTGGGCCTACCCCCTCAATGGTCAAATACGGGAACTAGGATTTACATCACAGTGTCACAGGGTTCTGAGACCCCAATGCGCTAAGACAGCCTTGAAGTGATACTAATTTAATAGTAAGAGGGAGGTGTCGTTAAGGCAGCTCCTGAGTACACAGGACCCTCGAGGGCAGCCCGCTGGTGGGACACCAAAGTCATCAGGCGAAGCCCCGGCAGGCTGTAACTTACAAAGTTTTGATGCATGGAGCAGATAAATGCAAAAGTGGAAGCCAGGAATTTTGGAATCTTATTACTGAATCATAATGTCACTACGTCCTGAAAGCGTATTACCTTGGAAAAAATCTATAGTGATCTTAGTTTTGAAATAATATTACTTATTTTCGCGAATTGGGTGTCATTTTACAAGTAGCACTCAGCCTGGCCCGTACCTGAAGTTGACGCCCCTTATTACTGGGAGCTATAGTTCAAAGTGAAGAGATGTCTGGCCGCCCAGAAAATCTTCTCCCAAAAAGGCAAATGAAGATGAACAAGAAAGCAGTGTATATGGACCATCAGTGATCAGAGTTTGCTGGAAGGACAGGAGAAAAAAATAGCTAGAAAAAAATTAACCAATTAACCAGGAAAAAGGCGAGAGGAGAAGCCAGCAAGTTAGGGAAAAGCAAAGAACTGGGCAGAACCCAAAGCATTAGACAATAACCTAAATAGGTCCTGCTCTAAAGAAATAAGACCCACTTGACTTCCTCCTCTGACAGTGACCCAGACCCCAGGGCAGAGCCTGCCTATCACGCATGTGTACTGCCACCCACCGCTTCCATGAAGAGGTCAGCATCCCGAGAGGGGACACAGACGCAGACGCCAGTTTATTAAAAGCTTGGAGTATACAGGATGAGAGCCACGTGAAACAAAGGCGGGGTCCGACCTTGTTGGCGACGAAGAGCATGGAACCTTCCCAAACAGGGTTTAATTCCTTCTGATAAGTGAGCGCCCTGGTCAGGCTTGGCTGCTCTGTGTGACCACACTTATTTCCTTAAGCTGTCAGATTACCAGATCTCAATAAATGGCCGTTTGTATTTCGGTTCAACTAAACCTCGATAGGAACAAAAAAAATCCAGTGGCTTTCATCTTATTTTAGTTGTCTGTGTGTCTGCTGCTTTCCTGCATTTAACAGAAGGCAGTAGAGTTTCAAATCATATTTTAAAAGCTGGGGAAATGGTTGACAGCTATCGGGATGAATTTAATCGCCTCTCACAGGAAAATAAAATCAGGAGAAATTCCAACAATCTACAGGTTAAAATGACTAAGATGAATCTACTTCTGCGGCTTGTGTCAATACTTTATCCTAACAGGCAGGAGAAGCTGAAGGTCAAAGTGGAACACAAGGTAAATATGAATCGGGCAAAGAATTGTATTATTTTGGTCAAATAATTCTGAAAGGTCTGCATAAAAGTGTCGCATCATACATTTTTCTAGCTCGCCTAGGACAATGAGTAAAAGAAGAAAATGACTTCCCTCCAGGTCCTAAGGACTATTTATCCCCTGCCTGGATGTAAACTAGAAATAGGCTTTTAAAGAATCAGATTAACTGTGATATGATTTCGGTCAAGCCAGGTGCCTACTTCATTCTCTCTGCAGAGAGACAGCGAATTTGTTTGGAACATTTTGAGCCCTTCATTTCGTGCCTGTCGCGTTCATTCCTCCTTCATCTCTCCTTCTCTCCCAAACAGCTTGTGCTCGATGCTGAAACCATGTGTTTACCCAGGTTGGCTCAGGGGACTCGGGGTCCCGCCAGCAGCTTGCGGGGACTCTACGAAATCTGTGCGTGTCCAGATGGGAAGCTTTACCTGTCTGTGGCTGGCGTGGGTACCACGTGCCACGAGAACAGTCACATCTGCCTCTAAACCAGGGGCATCTTCCACGGAGCTGCCTGCCTCGTTTCGGTGAGCTTTGGAGTGCTGACCTCACGCCTTCACACCTGGAGCAACTCGACAAAGTAAAGCTGAGTTGGCGCATGGGAAGGAAGTAGGACCTGCTTTCGAAAGGAGCTCAGACAGAAAAAATGTACCAGTGCGAGTGTTCCCATGAGACTCCACGGTCTCAAAGTGGCAGGTGGACCTTAGACACAAAAGTCAAAGGACTATCAGGAGAATGTGTTGATTCCACTAGACTGATTCATTTCCATCAGAACCATTGTGACTTTCCCTTTCTTGCACGTGTCGATCTATTGAACTGCTGTGTGGAATGTCAGCTGTGGGTATCTGACTCCCCACGAGAGTAGCCGTGGTCCTGCTGAGGTGCCGCGAGAGTTCCATGAGGTTTTCCTCTGTAAAACCTGTAAGTGCTCTCTTCATTTTAATGCAACGTGTGTCAGGTTTCACAAGAAAATCTTCAAGTTTTGAAGGGACGTTAAGGTTGATTTGATTTTCAATATGTAGTCAGAGGAATAAATTATACAAAACCATGCTTTCTTTATATAGTCAATGAGCAATGAAAATCAACCTACATTTTTCACAGACTTCACAGTTTGTCTTACTTTCTTTAATCCTCATAACTCTTTGAGGTAGGTACTGCTTTTCCCCCAGTTACTGGTGATAAAAAAGGTTCAGATGAGACGAGTCACAAGGTCACACAGTTATCTGTTAAAATTAAATTAAACTGTGACCCTGCATTTCCACATCGGTTTTCACTTCAGACAACTTTGACCTGTGTCTCATTCCATCCGCGGCACCAATCTACCCGATACCTGCGCAGATGGGCTGGTGCTTGCTTGACAAGTGGAGAAACTAAAGTCCAAAGGGGTTTGTCATCCACCAGAATCGCACCGCGAATAGGCAGGGGCTCCCGGCTGCCCAGCAGGCATGCTCACCTGACGGGACAGGTGAGGGACCAGGTGGAACCTCATGGAGTCAGCCTCTTACACTCACCGTCGGCTGTGTGATGTGTATTTGCATCCGGTGGGCGCACTGAACCCATGAGCACGTTGGTTTTGTAGAGGCCACTCACTCACTCTGTAAAATGCCCTTTGGCACACAGAGCCATGGGTGTCGGTTTTGGTTTCTGGTTTACCAGTTGTTAGCATTAGAATCCCCACGTGGCACCAAGACATGGTGGGACCAACAGCACTGCAACTTTGGGGGGTTTTGTAATTTATGTACTTATTATTTATTTGTGGCTGCGTTGGGTCTTTGTTGCAGCGTGTGGGCTTTCTCTATTTGCGGCGAGCGGGGGCTACTCTTCCTTGCGGTGCGCCGGCTTCCCATTGCAGTGGCTTCTCTTGTTGCGGAGCAGGGGCTCTAGGCGTGTGGGCTTCAGTAGCTGTGGCACGCAGGCTCAGTAGTTGTGACTCACGGGCCCCAGAGCGCAGGCTCAGTAGTTGTGGCACACGGGCTTAGTTGCTCCGCGGCATGTGGGATCTTCCCGGACCCGGGCTCGAACCCGTGTGCCCTGCATTGGCAGGGGGATTCTTAACCACTGCGCCACCAGGGAAGCCCAGCACTGCAACTTTCTAATTAAAGGATTTATAACTGTAAACACAACTTCAGTTTCACTTTCCACAGTCTCAGAACTGAGAGAAAAGTGAGTCTGTATTTCCAGTGCTGTTTTGACAAGGCGTTAACAGTGCAGCCCACTTCTGACAACTCCGCGACTTTTAAATTACTGGTGTCATAAACACTTGAGATTACAAAACAAAAGTACAGTGTTTCCTAAGCAGTTAAGGGCAAACTCAACTCTGAATATAATGCTCCTAGTTTCTGGGGGCGGGGGAGGGCTTTAGATTATAAATTGGTATTTGCCTTTTCCATTTAGTTGAGTCCAGATTTTTAAAATTAATGTCTGCTTTCTTGCTCTAACGTTCCTATTGTCATAGTAAATAATGTCGCCGTTTTTGTGTCATATGTACTTTCCTGTACCATGTCTGTGCAAAAGAAAAAAAGTCTTCCAGCCCAGTTGATGTAGATGGAACACAGGATCACCATGGAACATTTCTAAACTAGTTTGGTTCTCATAGAACGTTGTGTACGTGTCAAAAAAAAAAAAAATGACGCCGATGATAAAGTGAGGTCGAGAAGAACAATCAAAGAGAAGGTATGGGGAATAGAACCTTTTAAACAAAAGGTGTAAATCAGATCTTTTTTGCTCCTCTGCTATAACGGAATCATCACTAAAGTTGTTTGTAGCTTCATTCTACAGAGTGATCAGGAATTTCTCCTTGCTTAGAATAAGAACTTTTAGATGGGCTGTATTCTAAGATGTATTTACATAAACCTGTCTTCTTCAGTACATTATACAGTGTAACTTAAATTTCCACGAAAGGTCCAAGGCCATGCTTATGAATGTACCCAATGAGGCATACACACGGATAGCCCTACACACTAAGCACTTACCGACCGTCGAGTGCTGATATTTTAGTGACCTCGCAAGATAGTCCTTGTTTCTCTTCCAATTTCCGAACCGACTGAGAAGCAGACACAAGTGAAAAAGATGAAGATCAAAATATCAGCTTTAACAGTAAAGTTGGATTTGCAGCAAAATGGACTTGCTAATATCCTTCGGCAGAACGACCCCGAACCTCTCCCTCCCCTGCAGGCTCCGA
>NW_006799055.1:5160623-5169503 GCF_000442215.2 Lipotes vexillifer | reverse complement strand
ACTCCGCAGCACCTACACGAGTTCAGGTCCCCCCCGCCCGGGGAACCCCCAGGTCAGTCTCCACTCGTGCGCGGACAGGGAAGCAGGGTGGGAGCTCCCGCGAGGCGGGGTCGATTTCGATTGGTTTTCGTCCCCTCCCTTCCCTGATCCAACACAACTCTTCTTCCTTGGCTTTAGCTGGCTTCTCCGTATTGTAAATGCCACTGCAAATTGGCCGTGGTTTCATAACCAAACAAACTTTGGGTCACGTATAAACAAGCAGGTGGAACAAGCGGGTCTAAGGGCACCGAGGGAAAAAAAGGTGGAGTCTGAGCTGAACAGTCAGTGCAGCTTCACCTGTTGTCCTGGGCTTTGTATCCAGAATAAATGAGGGCACTGCCCGGGCCACTGAGCAGCTACGGGAGAAACAAGCCCACATTTTAAACACATAGCTCTTATTTTTCAGTAAGATGTGCCTCGCGTTGGCTTTGGTATCCAGGTCTTCCCCAGTCTCGCACACCTGACGGCACGGGGTGCCCGGGACCGGCTTCCAGACCAATGAAGGAGTGATGACACTTTAGGCCAAACTTGTCAAAAGAAGATAAACGGGGAAGCAGCGTCAGAAGCCAGATTTCTAGGAAATTCCACCTGCCGACTGCAGCCCCTGCCCATGGGGTGCGCGCCCTGCAGGTCGCGGACCTGCCGGCCCCCGCGATGGCGAGTCAGCTCCTAGAAGGAGAGCTCTTCCCAGGTCTGTGTCCGTGTGTCTCCTGCTGGTTCTGTCTCTGGTAGAAGCCGGAGTCGTACATGACTCATTAACGTCTCATCTAACTGGTGTTTTCTACTAGCTTTTATCCTCGAGGTCTGCAAAATATTGGAAGGACAGAAGATGTCAGCTGGCGCTAATGAAAGACGACCCCACCAGTCCCCAAAGCAGACCTGTTCTCTTTATTTGACTGAACGCTATTTGAACATTTTCCCACCATCATTCTCAGGCTCGTCACTGGTCTCCCCCCGGGAGGCTGTGGAGCATTCAGCCCTCCCACTCACAGGGAAGCACAGAACCCGCTCCCGAGTGCAGAAGGCCTGTTTCAACCCCTTTCTCAGGAGCAGCTACGCCCACACCGCCTGGCAGTTTCCACCTTCTTTTCAATTAAAAAAAAAAAAAAAAAAAAAGCAAAATAGGATAAAGGGGTGGGGGAGCCTAATACAAAAAAATAGTTCAGGTCCAAAATTCCTTACCCTGAATTTCAAAATCTAGAAAGTTCCAAAAAATGAAAACTTTCCAAATACATCTACTGCAAACTATGGGTGGCAAAACCTGACCTAAATTTAGATGAGGTTGCTTCTCGTGTCTGTGTAGTTCACTGTGGGTGGGTATTCATGGTCTCACTGCAGAAATACTAATGTGTTTGATGAAAGGGAGCTGCCCAACTCTGATGGAAAAGCCTCATGAAACCCAGTTTATATGCACTGGTATTAATGTTCTAAAATCCAAATTCTGAAAAACATTTGGATGCAAGGGCTTCCTATAAGGGACTGTGGACCTGTATTTTTTCTTTTAAAGGAAGTCTAGAAAAAAACACAAAAACTCCACCTAGATCAACTACCACAAAAGCCAGACGGGGTGTTCTGTGTACATTTTAATATCCAAAAGCAATGAAACATATTCCAAGCGTCGAATCTGACTTTTAAAGCAGCAAGAACTTAAGAAAGTCCCAGACAGCTGGAGACCCAGCGTTTGGGTGGCCCCGGAACAGAGGATTCCAAGCCTGGTCTGCCGGATTTAGAAGACTTGTGCCTGAGGTGTAAAGACGAACATGTCCTACCTGTTAGGGCTCAAGTGTGAATTGGCCCCAGGCACACAGCCCTCCCCTGAGGCAAGGTCGGTATCAATCCAGCCTCTACCTAGAGAAGAACCATATTTAACGTAGTTCCAAATACATATGTATACCACATATGTCAACTAATTTTATTCCCTAGAAAGGCGAAATAAAATCAACTCTTAACAAAATCAGTGAGCACCTAATAAACCTAGTATATGTCAAGTACTTTATATTCAATCATAAGAAAAGGAACCTATTAAAATTCCACTATAAAATATATAGGAAAGTTCTACCCTAATATTTCCAATAAACGCACAAATACACACAGGTCAGAACTTCATATAGGAAGATATTGTTTGGTTTTCAAGGAACTGTTTCTCAGGAAGTAATACCAGCTACAATGATTTCATATGTACATTTGCTTTATTAAAATTGTGGCACTTAATATAATAGCAGAAATGATCACACGGCTTCACATCCAGAAGCAATACAATAGTGGAGGCGCAAACATTCCTTATTACCAATAAAAGTAAAAAAGTTTTAATATGTTCCATAAGCCCTTAATTGCATAAAATATTATATTTAGCATCATTTACAGCCAGCACACTTATAGAAACTGTCATCACCTTTCTTTTACATTCTGCAAAAGAAGTATGCTCGTAGGACATTCGAACATGATAAAAATTAAATGTCCGTTCTGAATTGTTCGCGGGGAAAACACCAGCTGCTAATTCCTATTTTATAACTTATTAGATATTGTCACGTGATTTTACAGTTTTTTAATGCCTTCAAAGTGAAATCCAAAAAACTCCACTAAGTGCCACGTTGAAGGACAAAAAGTGTTTACTGCAGCACCTTTAGACAACAACAGATCACATCCTGTTCAACCACACTATATAAATGATGACGTCTGTGGAAAGTACGTACAAACAAAACATAAAGCAAGTGTTCTAACAGGTGACAGATGTCGCTTTGGCAGGCGGTTCTTGGAAGCAGTATTCACATCCAGCGGCCAGAACGGCCACCACTGGGGTCTCCCACGTGCTACCTTCACGAACCAGGAAGCCTGTAAACCCAGGGCGGGAGGACATCCAGAACGAGGATGTAAAGTGTACTCAGTGCGTCCCAGCAGTACCGTCTGCAGAGTCTCAATCAAGTAATGTTCAGGAGTAAAGTACTGTGTACCATGTTATACATGTACTGAGGGTCAAATATGTAAAACTGCAACAGATTCATAATCGGATCCAGCTGATAAGAAAAATAACACACCCAGGAGGATCCACCTAAAGAGATAATAAGCTCCAAAGACTTAATTCCCCTCATTTGTTTAAACCAAATGATATGTCCAGTGTTTCATTAGCTCCTTCAAAAAATACTACACGGAAGACATAAAACTAACTTCACCCTAACCAGAGACAGAGAGACTCTCATCTAACAAACTGCTGAGCTTTGGTTGTATAAAGTGCAGTCCAACAAGCCGCCACGCAAGCCGGCCAGCTGCCTCCAGCAATTCCGCAGTTCACCACCAGCCTCAAAATAGTTCTTAGATCCCGTTAACGTCTTCTGTTGAAATTCATGTTAATAACAACTCCAAAAGTCTCCCCCAACAACAGTCTGCAGTGTGCTTCGCAATTCCTAAATAACTGGCAAGGAAGCTTAAGGACAGCAATTCATACTTGTGCTACAACACGTTCAAGACCTAGCTCTGCTTTTTCTTTAAATGCGTTCAGACTTTTTGTTGTATAAAATTTTCAAGTTTTATGATGATACAGGCAGTACATTCCATCACTCTCATGGCCACCTCAGAAGTGAACCTGTCATTCGGGATCTGTGGGAAAGGCAGCAGATCGGGGTACCTTGTTTTTAAACTGTCTACACCGTAAGCTTCCAAGGTATGGACGTCGTTCGTCAGGCCTTCCAGATGCTCACTGTATTCCTCTATTTTCTGTGCGAGTGCAGTCGGCTTCACGTCTTTGTCGGACTTGCCCCGCACAGCATAGTCGGCGGCGATCAGAGCCAGCTTGGTGGAGAGGAAACATTTGAAGCACACCCATTCGTTGGCGTTTTTGTGGAGGTCGTTCCTGGCGGCTGAGAAATTGGCTCTGGCTTGTCGTAGCCATCTGCGTGCTTCGACTGGGTTACCAACCGACTTGAAGGTGGGGGGAACAAAGAACCTGGGAGAGTAAGCCTGTCCGGCTGAAGGTGGGCATTTTTCCTTATTTTGTTGTTGCCTTTCAGATTTATGGCTCGTTGCTTCTTGATTCCATGAAGTGTAAAATCTCTGAAATGAGTACTTCTCTGACTGAAATCGGGATGCTGAGGTTGAGAACGTCCGCCTCGAGGCTCTATCTGCATTTTGATCTAGAAAAGCCTGTTTCTCTAACCTGTTAATTTCATTCTGCAGGTGTTTAAAAACTTCATTAGCAATGTCATGATTCTCTGGGTTTTTGTCAGGGTGCCACTTCAAATACAACCGCCTAATGATCTTTTTTCTTTCAGATTCCGGAAGCTTCCAAGCTTGCTCCACCACTGATGTCACTTCTTTTAAAATTTCTGGTAAAGAATTCACCTTAAGCTTCCTGGGGGACTGATGCTTCGAAGATGCGGTCTTGTGGCTCTCCCTGCCCAAGAAAAGAGGAGGGATGCTTCGTAGACCAGGGGCCAGGAACTCGGTGGGGCTGGTGGGTGTGGAAGGGGCACTGTCTCTGCTCTGAGAGCTTTCCTCTGGCCTTGAAAACTTATACAGATCAAGAGAGCTAACTATTTTATATTCACTATAACCAATATCAATCTGATATATCTTTCCTAGAAAACTAGAGTTGTCAGCATCTTCTCTTTCAACTTCTTGTACGATAATGGCGTATGTATACGTCGGCTGGTACGACCCATAGATCTCCCCGCCTTCGGCATCAACAAGGTACCCAACGTATTCCCCGGGGTAAAAGACATTCATTGGGTCCATAAGCAGAGTGTAATGAATCTCAGCGGGTATCGGAGTGCCGGGCATTGGAAGTTCAAGTTTCGATGGTTCTGAAGAGTCGTATTTCACTCCTAAACTGTCGAGTTTCTCACTGATCCTGTAAATATCATTGCATCCTAGCATAGCAATTAGGTATGAAGTGTCAGAAATCAAATTGTCGGTCGCTGACTTAAGCGTCATTGCCAAGGCTAACAGGAAGTTAATGTCTTTACTGTCTGAATGCTGTATGTAGAGCAGGATGACTGCATTCCCAAACCTCTTCAGGAAAGCAAAAGTTTCACTTCTGCTCTGAGGAATAGGATTGAAACCTTTAACTCTTAACGTTGTCTGAAGCTTCTCAAAACAGGACACTTTCAAGCCTTCTCTTAGAGCTTTGCAGAGTCGCACGGCTTTCTCCTCGTTGGCCAGAAAAGCGTTATCGTTTTCATGCTTCATGATTCTGATCAGGCCTGTGATGAACTGTTCAGAGGACAAGAGTAACTGCAGCCTGCCCTGAAGAGAGCACAGCGCTCCAAACTGGCAGACTCTGGGAGTCTCCTCATCTAACTGCTCCTCGAGGATGCTGCTCAGCAGACGAGGTCTGAGTTTCTGAGGAAAGAGCATAGTCAGCTTAGTATGGAACCCGTGGTCTTTCCCTAAGTAGCACTGGCTGAGATCCACCAACATCTGCACACCGATATTGCCCTGGATCCTGCTCTTGTAATGTGGGGCGTCGTCAAACACCAGGATGTTGGACTTCACCAGCCTCCCATCCTGGCTTGGCAGGTAGAGTGCAAGGTCCCGGATGTTCTCGAGGTCGCCCCGCACCTTCACCGAGTCATTCTGTAGACTCTTGAACAAGCCAGAAACGACTCTCTTAACGGTGCGCATTTCATTGGGATCTAACTGTTTTCCTTCAGAATTCTTGAATATGCGGCTCAGCACTTCAACATACTGCTTGGTTGAAATGATATCTTCAGTGCCTAAGTGTTTGAACAGCTGGTGAAAGGTGCCCAGTTCTAAAGGCAGCTTGTACAGATACGGTTTAAAATCAGACTCGTACTCAAGATTGATCACCACCTCCTCCGGCTTCAGAAGCTTCCAGCCATCTTCCACCATCACAAAAGCAACGCCCCGCAGCTGAAAACGGAACTCCCTTTTCTCTGCGCTGAGAAACTCGTATATGCTCCTTAAGACCTTTGCTCTAGTCTTGACCATGTCTTCATCCAGAGTTGTGATGTTGCATATGTTCCTGCAGTTATTGATGACCTTATCCAGAGGGGGGTCCAGGTTCACATTCAGCATACTTAAAACCTGCTCCAGCTGTTCTTGTGGACCCAGGTCACTCCCTTCTTGCTCTTTGATGCTCAAGGGTGTGGCTTTCTCTGGAAGAATAGGGCATGACGTCCATAACAGCTGGAGCACGTCGCACTGCTTGAATTTTGGATTCACCTGTGCGCCGTTGAACTTTATAAGAGGAAGCGTTCCGTTTACCTCTTGATACTGAGGATGAAATCGAATGAATTCGGCAGGGGCCCGCTCGGGACATAAGAATGGTATTAAAGAGAGTTCTTTCAAAAAATTTCCAGACAACAAATCCATTCGTTCTTGGAATATATGGTGGAGAAGGATATCGACTGTATTTTGCAGTGTTTCTTTAGACCAGTTTTCTGTATTAGCCCTCACACTGATCTCCTTAGCAAACTGCAACAACTGCTGCTGAGAAAGGATGTGTTTTAGTCCGATATTTCTTAAGAAGTCTACCCAGGATGTCATAAATGCAACTTGATTTTTGGGTTTTATAAGGTGTTCCAATGTTTTAAAGAAGTCCTTAGGAATAAACAATTTTTCGGGAAGCATAACTTCAAAAACTCTCACAGTTCTATCATAGAAATGTTTGGCTTGCTTTAGTCGACTGTTAGCGTCATGGATTATCAATAAACTTTCCAGTTTTTCGAAAAGCTGCTCCTTGATCTCTGACAATTCCTCAATCCTTGAGAGTCTATTCTTAAGATAGATCAAATGCTCTAATTTTGCATCGTAAGAGAGATTTTCAATTTTTGGTAAGAGGTGTTTCAAATAGACCTCAAGATCATCCACAGGCACGCAACCAAGCACCTCATATAGTTCTTTTAAGTGTATTTTTTCTTCAAGAAATGCAGAGGATGATGATTGGGTCCATTTCTCCACTTCAGCGGAAGGAATACTTTTTGTAAGCACGTAGCATGTTCCAAATTTGGCAATGCTCATATAGCGACCACTGATGGATTTGTAGCATGGAAGTGACTTTAAAATTTTTATGTCATCTTGGGACATCAAGTGATTCAAATTGCAGTTGAAATACATCAAAAGTGCTTCGAAGTCACTTTCTACTAATTTTTCAGTTCTAAAAGTTGAGGTTTGGACCATATAATGCACAGCCTTCAAAATGCTTGTGGGGCTCTCTATGTTTGCTGTGTAACATGACAACAGAGGAACAAATGCACTGTCTTTGGAGCAGATTTTGTTCAAAGCAAGCTGAATACAGCCAGCTTTCATGAGAGCATGAAAAACCTTATCACTCTGGCCATTTGGAAAGACTGCAATGTGCATGAGACTTAGAGGAAGCAGAACATCACCTTCGGGAACTACAAGCTGACTGGCTGACACAGTAAACTTTGTTCCAGGGAGCAATGCCCAGTCTTTTAGGGTGTCAACAACGGTGTCAAAGGTTGCTTTTGTCTCTTCTTGATCCTCTTTCACATTTACGGATTCGCTGATAAAATGCCATGCACTCTTAAGCCAAGACTCACTTGTAAAACTGTCTTTCCACTTTGTGCAACTTTTGGTCTTATATTCACGGGGCAACACAGAGGATAACAAGTCAGCAAAGCTGGAAATGTCAAACACTTTTGCAACTTTACAGTTCAGTAAAATATTGTTGTACTTCAGGTACAACGTATTCATGAACAAGTCTTTGCGGGATGGAATCAATTCATGGTACGTTGTTAGAAACTTGGGTCGTTTTGCATCAAAAGTTTGCAAAACACTGTCTAATGTAATGAGAAGGGGCAGTCCCTCCACTTCAATCCCGTTTTCTTCTGCATCCTTAAAACAGTAATCAACCAAGAGTTTTAAACTGTGGAAAAGTTTCAGGTTAGTCTGCTGGAGACGACAAGGCAGCTTCCCAATATGGCAGTTAGTATCGGGAGAGGAAAACGTCATTAAAAAAGATCGCACATCAGCAGGGGTGACATAACTAACAGGAATATCGGCGTCTATCAGACAGTGGTACAGGTTGGCAGTTTCATCACAGTGATAAACCAAGTTGAAGCCAATTTCCAAAAGCAGGTGTTTCAGCCTATAGACATTCTCTGCCACTGTTTTGCGTGTGGTGATGTTATAGTCTGCATTTTTAAGGTGGTGTAATTCATCCTGCAGCAAATTGTCAAAAAATGGCCTAGTTTTATTGGAAGTCGACATATTAATCCAAGTGATTATAACTGCAGGGTGCAGGTCGGAGCCATCAATGTTTGGAGCCCGCACAACGGGTAAAAGGCGCTTCATGTCCTCGTGGATGCAGCTGTAAAGTGCTTTCACCAGACAGTATAAATCTGGCTGTAGATCAAGCCTGTTGACTGGGAAGAATGACAAAAACTTCTTCAAGGTGTCCTTTACAACATGAATAGGCGTGTTCTGTAAGACCGATAACGTGGGGTCAGAACCCGGGAAATAGCGCTTTTTTAACTGGGTTAATAACTCGACGTACGCAGGAGCGATCAGGGCCGTCATTAAGCTGTTGTTCCAGTCACTCCGAACGCCCACCCCGTTGTCATCCCGCCACAGGTTCCTCCTGGCTGAATCGAGGGCAAAGTGGCCGTTCACGTGAAACGGTAACCCCGTCTCTAAAGAGAGGGGCAGAAAGCAGAAGGCCCTGTGGGGCTTCTTGTAGTTGTGGGTGATGCAGGCAGCTACTCCACCACGTGGGAAGAGAGTGATATCCTGGTTCTTGTGAGCTGATATAACGCTCTTAGATACTTTCTCCATACTTGAAAAACCTGATCTATTACAAATTAGCCAGGTGGTAAGGTTTCCCTCAGAGTCCTCCGTATCCATAGTGTAGGTGATCTGCTGAAC
>NW_006799055.1:5157058-5160525 GCF_000442215.2 Lipotes vexillifer | reverse complement strand
ATCTGCTGAACCGGTATGTCCTTGAGCGGCCTCCTCTTAGTGACACTGTCAATTACAAATGCGTGAAACTGCTTCCTTTTCAGCCTGTCTCCATCGGTGATGTTGCCCTTCACAGAATACAGCACGTTTAGGGCTCCCGTAGCTTTATCTATTTCACAAATAGAAATTTTCTCCATGTGATTAAGAAACATTAAAAGTTCAGCCCCATCTGACCGCAGTTTGTCCAAAAGGTTCTGGACCATTCTGTCTGATGATGGAACTGAAGAAATTTCTGAAACTTTTGCCATCTCTGCATTACGAAGAGGAAATCGAAACATTGTGCAATTATCCAGTTTAAAGTGGGTTCCCAGATAAAGATCCAGAACATCTGAGAACTGCGTCCTAAAGTCTGCATCCAAATCTCTAAACATGCGTCCAGGACTGACAGATGTGGCTCCTGGTGCGTATCTGGCATGAGGATCAAAAATACACAGGATGTCATTGCCGGAAATAAAAGAAGGGCAGTCTGTAATGTGATACACAGAATTGAATCCTATTCCGTATTGTCCAGTTTTACACGGATTTCCTTCCTTGGTGCCTTTCCCGAGGTTCTGAATCCCTCTGACGTCGTCCTCTGTGAAGGGCTGGTTGTTGTACACACACAGTGCTGGCCCCTGCAAGGGGGCCCACTTGTCGTCAAATATCCTGTCAACTGGATGCTGTCGAGGGTCAAACACAAAACAGATTTCTGTAGCCTTTGCATCATCGGCATTCTGAAGAAGTTCCTTCAGCATTTCCCTTTCTGAGGGATAAGCATTAAGGATACTCTTAATTCTGCTGGTTAGTTTTTCCTTCTGTCCAAATTCAGTGCCCAGCGTTGTAAAGCAGATGTTGGATGCATACCTCTCTAAGGCTTTATGTCGCTTTGGTACTGCTCCCAGTTTCACAGCCACTTCCCTGGGTATATCTGCATGACAGTATTTTACAGTGCTATCCTTTACTTTTATCCAGGGACAATCATTGTAGCACAAAGATTTTGCCGGGAGAAGCTTAAGATTAGTATCTGGCAATAATATCTGGCCATAATTTTTCTCACAAAATTCTTGTTTCTTTTCTCTAATGAGACTCCATATTCCTTCACTGATTATTCGCCGGCAAAGCTGAAAATTCTCTTCTGTTATTTGTTTTGTTTCTTTTTCTTGAGCAATAGATTCCAAAACAAGGGCAAAATCTTCAACAGCAAAAGACTGCCTCACACCCACACCTTCAAAAAGTTCACGGAAATTATTTTTATATTTATTAGGCAACTGATAAAGGTATGGGGCTGCTTCAAAATTCAAATGAAAAGCAGTTTTTTCTGAGTCAACATATGCACTCTCAACTAGAATGAAGCTAAAGGTTTTTAACTTTTCAATAATTGATACCTTAGTGATGTCACCTTGCATCATTGCTTCATGAAGGTATTTGTAGCAAGCATTGGTGATGTTCTCCTGGTACAATGTGATCCCATCACCAACTGATTTTGCAACTTCTTTCAGTTGGTTTACGACCAGGTCAACTGTGGGCTTCCGCAGTAACCCCAAAAACTCTTTAACCGCCAGTGGCACCGAACCGCAGCCTCTGAAGGAGTGTGAATTTTCGTTTAGAACTGGCTGCAAAAGACAAACTATATCCTGATGCTCAGCTGTATAAAGGTCGGTTGCTGCAAACATGGTCTCAGGCCTAAAACTGTTGCCTTTCCAGTCCAAAGAAAAACCTGCTGGTTTTGTGAGAAATGGGAGGAAGGGGATTGTTTGATATTTTGCAGCAAAATCCTTTGCTCTAGGATCCCTTATTTTTAGTTTTTCATCAATAAGACTTAACAGGATGCTACTTCTTAGACAAGCAGCAGCGTGATCACTTTTATTAATTTCAGCTACTGACTCGGCACGCTCCAGCATGTCATCCCATAGAATGTCATCTTTTGCCATACCTAACTGGACGAGTTTAATCAGAATAATAGGATTTAGATAGTCCTGAGAAGAGCCGTAAGGAAATCGTCCGTCCTTAGTATCAAATAACTTTGCAACCCGCCCTTCAGGGTGGATTAATCTTGATGGCAAGACCAGAGGATGCCCCTCCAGAGAGCAGGGGATGCATGGAGTAACACGAAGAATTCCTGAGAACTCATCAACTCTCTCAGTCAGAACAAAATTCATTAGAGGATCTCTGAGTTCTGCTTCAATTTCTTGAATATGTGGAAAAAACACTTCTGAGAAAAACTGTTTCTCTGAAAATGTATTTCCAAGCAGTGTCTGTTTGCAGCCAGCTTCTTCAAATCCTAATTTCACTGAAGGAGGAAGGTCAACAGCACAGAGGTTTTTCGACCCAGTCTTCTTGAGGTATTTCAAAAATATCTTGAAGGCTGCTGGACCAACATCTCTTCTCTTAAGTATACAGTCATCCAGAAATCTCACATTCTTCATGGAAACCCATGTGGATCCATCAGAGAAGACTCTTGTCAACTCCTTCCCTCTCCCGTGAGCTATATCTTCATAAAACCCTTGACAAATTACAGAGAAGTCATCATGAACCAGACCAGGGTCAGGCCACACTGCATGGTAGGTATAGTCCATCAGCTCCCCACTCATGGCCAGGTCACGCAGGATGCTGAGTGCCTCTAGGTAAGCTTTCACAACCACGTGTCTCATGAAGGTGGTGTTCCAGCGCCCTTTCGTATCTGTCTTCCAGACCTCTTTCCTGTTTGAAGTAACAGCAAAGCACCCGTTGATGTGAACCGGCAATCCTGTTTTGATTCGTAGGGGCAAATAGCAGAACACCTCTCCAGCCTGTGGTCTCACAGCCCACTTCTGGTCCTGGATCTCAGCCAGGAAAACTCCCACGGCCCCACAAGGAACCACTCCCAGCCTTCTCCCACTCTCACTCAGGGAAAACTTGAGAGCCTCTCCTGTATCCATGCAGGTACATATAAGCCACATGGTACACTCCATTGTTTTTTGTGGTAGCTCATCCGATGGCTTTTTGGATTGGCCGGACTTAGCCATTTCAAAGAGAGCAGCTGGGTCATCATCTGGACCTCTAAAAAGTGGTGACTGTAAATCAGCAATCCTTCTGAACACGTGGTGAAATTCCTCCACCGTGATCTGAAGGATGCAAGCTGACTTGGGTGCATCAGCGGGGAGCTTCTTGTTACTGCTGTCGCAAGTCTTCATGAGCTTAGCAGCTTCTTTTAAAACACTGATGACAGGTGCAATCAGTGCTTTGGAAGAGCACAGTTTTTTTTTAATTATGATTGTATCTTGAGCTAAGCTGGGATTGGTTTCCTCAATTTTCAAGTACTTCAGATACATTGAGGTTACACTCTGAGTGAAAATGATAAGCCTGTGTCCACAGAGACTGAATTCGTCCACAAGAGAGTAAATATCTGCTGTGTTGTAGCAGGTACTGCTAACTTCACTCACTTTGGCTTCCTGCTGAGTTCTAAAGGA
>NW_006799055.1:5127927-5157048 GCF_000442215.2 Lipotes vexillifer | reverse complement strand
TGCTGAGTTCTAAAGGACAGTCGGAACAGAGTCCCACTATAGCTGTAAGGTGCTTCCACGGTCAGAGGTAACTGACAGCCAAATACGTCTATGAATGGTTTGAACTGATTAGGAAATTTCCTAAGTCTTTTCTGCTGCTTACTCCAATTAATTTTGATCCCGGGATTAGATCGGTCTTTAATGTGTTTACTGATGTGGTTTATGTTGGGATCAAACATTATCATGAACTCTCGACTCATGATGATGGGAATGTCGGTGATGTGGTACACGGAATTAAACCCAAGACCAAATTTCCCAACTTTGTCGACTTCTGCCCTCTTTAAAGATTCCCCTAGCCTTGTTATGTTCACAAAGTCCGAATCTGAGAATTGAGAGTTGTTGAACGACCACAGAGCCGGCCCGTGACATGCTGCCATCCCCGGGTCCAGGAGGTTCTCTCGAATGTCCATGTTTCTCCTCATGTCAATCATGAAGCTGCATTCTGTTGCATTTGCGTCGTCAGCATTTTGCAGAAGCTCTTTAAAGATATCTGACACTGAAGGGTATTCTTCCAGAATATTTTTAATTCTTACAGTCAGCGGTTCTCTTTGTCCTGACTGCTCAAAGCCCATGTTTTCGGGGTTGATCAGTCTTGTACTGAGGCACGGGACTTTCAGCCACTCTGCAGTTTTCATGGGTATGTCCTCATGCACCAAAATGATTGGTTCCACGGAATCTTCCAGTAAGTCATTCAGGTCATCAACTTTGATGTCACAGTAACAGCATTCATGAATTGGCTTCATGATAAGCTTGGAAGGATCTCTGCTATGATGTATAGGAACTGGTGTGTTGAGGCTTGCTGGAATCTGATTGCTGTACAGCCATCGGATAATATTCAACATAAGATGAAGATTCTGTTTGCTTTCTTGGTCACTGAGGTCTTGGCCGCTTTTGAGGTACACCTTCTGAATGACCGTGGAAATGTGATCTGGCGTCAGCTCCTCTACTGAACCACAGGCCTTGAACAGCTGGTGGAACTTTGCCATGGTTTTAGGCACACTGTGCAAATAAGGCTGAAGGTCAAGATCATAAAACGGTTTTATCACAGCTTGGGCGAGAGGACAGAACTTTTTGCCAGTCCAAACCCACGGAAATTTTAAGGCTCTAAAAGCATCCTTCCCTTCATTTAAATGATCATGCATGAATCCATAAATTTCAAGCAAAATGTGCTGGAACTGATAGTAGTCTTCATCACTAAAGGTGTTCGAAGTATACCAATCGACAACAGTTTTGAAGTGCTTTAAGACAGCATGGATATCAGGTTTTGTGCAGATACCTAAAGCTTCTTCCAAGTTCACATGGACACTCTCAACAAGAGGAAGTGATGAGCCGACCAGAATGGCGTGGGCTGCGTCGCACATGTCGGCGGGTGCACAGAGATCCCAGAGATCCCCTTTCCAGACTAAGGAGGCTGGGTAGTTCGGAGGCCTTTGCTTGCAAGCTGGAGCCCATTTTATTTTCTTCAGGGCCATCTTCCCTTCGGATGACTGCAGCAGGGCGTGGTTCTTATTTAAGACCAGTAAGAGCGTTCTGGCTTTCTTCAGGAGAATGTCCTGATTTGGACAAGAGCTGGCCTGTAAAGCTTCAATTTTTTTAGCCACTTGCACAACATCTTTCTCTTTGAGACTGGCTTCGTTCTTTAAACCAATCTGTCTTAAAGAGTGAAGAACATCTGGTGAGGTAAAAGCTGAGGGTGGGAAACACGTTTCTTCTTCATCATAGAAGAGGTCCTTTAATACTTCCACATCAGGGTCAAAGAGCTCACTGGCCGATACCAGCCGCTCCTGTGAGATCTGAATGAATTTTAATGGCATTAGCCAATCAAGCACATTTGGATTCTCATTTTTAAGAGAGGATAGGTTCTCGAGGACCCACAACATCAGCTGTGTCGTCTCTTCGTGTGAATAAAATCCATTTTCGATGTCTTTTAAGATAAGCTTTAAGCAGCTGGTGGTCTTTACCTTCTCCACCTTGAGCAGGTTTGCCAGGCGGATGGTGGCCTCGTCGCTGCTGTCCACGACTGAGATGGAGAGCCGCAGGCCAGCCGGGAGCCTGGATGTGTGGTGCAGGACCCTGCAGCCCTTCAGCCTGGTGTAGGAGGAGATCCCCTGACTGGATGAATAGTTAATGCGCTTGAATATTGTCAGTTCCTGAATTACTCTTTTCTCCTTTTCACTGCTATCAGTTAAGTTAGCTAAGAACTTCCTTAGGGCATCCTTGTGCGTTGGAAGGAGCGACGCAACCTGGCTGCACAGCTTCTGCAGAGGCATCTTCTCCATCATCTGCAGAACTGCACTTGGGGACGGCGAATGAATGTATTTTTTAATAAGCGGATGTTGTATGGAGGCATCTAGTTGCTTAAGGACAATCCCTCCGAGTTTTTGTACAACGTCAGCTAAAAATTCTGGGAGCTGTGCTTCAGAGTCGTCATCTAAAATGACTAATGAGGGGATCCTGAGTCTGATGAGTTCCACACACATCTGACCTTCTTCGAGTGCGGTTCTAGGGATGAGTGGCATCTCATCAAATAAAGTCAAATCCTCTGAAAAATGTATATAGAGATTCTTCCACACCATTCTAAGCCATGAAATAGACGGGTGCTTGTTGTCTTCATCACACGGGTACCACTGAACAGTCAACTCCCTGCCAGGCCAGAATGTGTTCACTACTTCTTTGATAAGACGCGCAAAACGTTCTGGGTTTAGAAGCTGTAGCTGGGTACACGGTCTTCCTGTAAATCACAGAAAGAAATGTTACGAATACATACAATTCTACTGTAACTTATTTAACTTTCTATTCTCATAGATTAGACAGATTAAATAGTACTAGAAAGTCATTTTGAGAGTTCTAAGTACACTGTGAAAACGCAAAAACTGGGCATAACTGGGCTGATCACACATAAATCCACATTTATAATAGCCTGTGGGAGTGATAATTCTCTCTGGAAAGTGTTTATTTTAAATAAGTATCTAAAATGCATTTAGATGTGTTTTAAACATTATCCTATAATGCCCTACAAATAGAATCAACATGGAAAACAACTTTTAGTGGTGATTTGTTCACAAATAAAAGCACCAAAGAAAATGTGGATAAAGTTTAAATAAGTACCCTTTTATTTAAGGGTAAGTAATTTATAAGGAGGCCCAGTTTCCAGGAGGCGGGTGGCCACAGGATAAAGCAAGGCCCAAGTGAGCGCACGGGGGCTAGAACCCTGTCCCAGCTGACCAAGGCTGCCAGGAGCTGAGGCCGCCAGGACACTGGAGTTTCCTCTCCAGTAACACAGTAACTACATGTGTGAGGAGTTAGGGGTCACGCAGCCTCTCTGGGACTGGAAGTCTCTCATCTGGAGAAAGGATGAGGCTGAGGTTCTAGCTCTAAGACTGCTCTGTGCACGTGTCCGGGTACGGAGCACAGTCACAACCCTCCGAGGCAGCACTTACTTGGTACTTAGCACAAAGTAAAGTGTGTTCTTCTGGGATCTGGGCTTTGCAGAAGTGCTTCAGGGACAAGCAACAGGGGAAGCGGGCCCTGCTGTGAAGGCAGGGTTACCCCCAACAAGGCAGCTCCACTCCCAGATGTTTTATAAACTAGGAAACTAATAAGGTTTTCTCTGGGGGAAAAAAGATTTTTGCTGACCTTTTTAATCAGTGGTCTAGAAAATAACATTTTATTTCTAAGTGCATGTTGTGTTTCAGAGTATTTTATCTGCAACACCAGGAGTAACAAAATTTTAAAGTAACACTAGGTACCTATAGGTATGTGATTTGCCCATAGAGAGAAATAAAAAGCATCTCAAATTCAATCTTATGGAAAACTAATATTCCATTTTCTCCCTAGGTACACGTAATTTCCAGACTCTTAAAAGACTAATTTTGGAAAAAGTTATAAAAGGGGGCACACCTCAAGCCCCTTGAAATTTTTCTCTATCAGCATTTGTTAACCAAGGAAGGACACCCTTGTTCCACAGACTCACACATCAGGAAGATGACCTTACTTTCCACCAAGAAAATTATCTTTCATGTTACAATAAGACATTTAAAATTACTGCCATAGAAGTTTAAGCAAGGGCATACTTTTGCAACTTTTGAAGACATCAATACCCACATTCTGATTATTATCAGTTTCTACATTGTGTGACTTAGGGTAAGTCAAGTAGTAATATTTAAGAAGTCATAAAATCTTGTCAATAGTCTGACTAGCATAGCCTCCTCGGTCTATGAGTCCCATTAAGATATAATTGTTTTAATTAATTTGTTTAATGTTCTAAAAAATGCTTACTGAATTGAATTAACTATGACAGAATTTCCAAATCACAAGTAAGGCAAGGATACAATACCAAAGATACAAAAAAGGGTTAGAAATTAAAAATCAGAACACTCAACAAAAAAAATCAAATACGCACCACACTGTGTCCTATGTTAATAGTTGGCATATGACATGCATTTTGCAGATAATCCTATCCAATATCCTTGCATGAACTTTGGAACTTATAAAACATGCCTACCTTCAGGAAAGTTATCTAATATCAATGTATAAATAAAATGCCAATAAAACCCGCACACCACACGTAACATGCGATTAACACCAGTCAGGCTCAAATGAAAAAGCAGCAGGGAAAACACAGGAGAGAGAAAACGCAGGAGGACACGATTCTAAGGACAGAAGTTGATTCAGTCTGAAGTCCCGATTTCTGTTTATTTCGTATTTAAGCCTTTAGCTTTTACCCGAAAATATAAATGTTAACACAGAAGGAAGTCCCCCTGCCCTGGATTAGAAAGTCACTGAAATTGTAAAGCATCTCCAACAGTATCAGTAAAATAATTTCACAGCATTTTAATAAATGACTTGTGTTTCTGTGGCCTGGTCTTTAAAATCATCAGCACTGTCAAAAGAGGTTACGTAGTGCTATTAGGTGTCCCTGGAGACAGAAAGTGCTTATCTAAATTCTCATCAGATGTGTCTGTTCAGAAATAGCTCTTCTCAGGGTAACCTGTGCTTTCCTATAGATGGGTTCAAGATAATCACATCGACATGCTGAATCACTATTCAAGGACTGCACTACGTTTTTTGTTTATTTATGTGTTTATGTTCAGTCCTAACTTTGAGGAAGATTTTCAACATGAATGGAAATAGGATATTACAGTCTACTTCAAAATAAGGTGAGGGGCCAATTAAATGGTATGCCATCAGTCAGTCAAACCTTCAAAGAAAAAGGAAAAAAGGGAAAGAAAATGAGCACACAGGGAAGGCGAGGACAGCCCGCCGGCAGGCTCAGCACTCCCTCGGGCACTCTGCAAGCCTGGCGGCAGCACCTAACACCCAAGGGGGCCAGTGGAAACCTCATTTTGCCTCGGAAGGCACCAGTGTCATTCAGAACAGCACTCGTGACCAAACTTCTCTCAAGAAGTCATCGCTGACACTGCTTCGGCTTCCTAGTTTCCATCCCTAATAGGAGACGGACAACAAGTGGGGAGATGGCCGACACAACCCAGAGTCCCCAGGGCAGGCGCTAACTGTGCAGCCTGCTGACATCAAGATCCTGTCTTCCTCTTTGCTCACACCTTAAAAATATAAGAATATATAGTCATAGCAGCTGTGGATGATCAGCCACTTTTAACACAAGCTAGAAACCAAAGTTAATATTTATATGAATTATCACTATAACAATGACTTGGTTTCTAAATTTATTTCAGCTTCAAGGAAGAGACTGACTCAAGAAATAATGTTTACTATAAAAACAATTTCTGTAAAGCAAATCTTACATCCTCTGATCTTCCAAGTGAAACATGAACTCAATACAAGTTGAGTCAAAACTTGTTATTAAAAAAAAAAAAAAAAGACAGTCAATTACTGACACTCAGCATTGTGCGAACAGTCAGTGGCCGTCCCTAATGGGAGCTGGCGGCCACTCTACCTCTGCTCGTTCCCCGGGGGCACTAGGCACACTGGACCACGCTCCTCGGTGGCCAGTCCACACAGGGCCTCTCACTTCAGTGGCACAGATCCCAGAACGGATCCCCCTCTGACCTTTTTAATCTCAATATTTACATGCATCATATAATAGGTGTGTGCACTCTCACACTTTCCCATTAAATACCACAGCTTAAAATACCAATTTCAGCATAATTCTTTCATTTGAGACTAAATGTCCTATGAAATGAATGTTTCCAAGTCATTTGAATATGGTTTTATTGTGGTATGTGTAACAACCACCTATATACTCCACTAGTATAGTTTCTTCTCTCCTTTAATAATCACCACCAGAAAAAAAAAATACTGATACAACTTCTAGCTACTTAGGTAAATGAAAAAACAGGATTCAAAGAATCAAATGAACAAAAACATCAGGCTACAAATGAACACAACATTTAGTCATCATACCTGAATATCCCCAGAGAAGTTGTTGTGCTAGAATATAATTAAATCCGTTCTTAGAAAAAGCCAGAATTGTCACAATTTTCACATGATGGCTACAGGAATTATTCTGTATCTTAAGATAACACAGTTTGCAGAATCTTACACATCATTATGTAAAAGAAAAGCCATAAACAAAACTCCAAACGTAGCAGAATGCACATTTAAGATTTAAAGATGTATTTCAATAGGAACTAAAACCAAACTATTAGGCATTCCTACCATTTGTCTGACTCAACTTTTTTTCTATTTATTCCCTCCAAAACCCATTGATGGGCTCCTCTAACTTCTGACTGTCACCCGTTTGCTCAGATAACCTAACACAGAAATAATCTCGACCTGTAATAGGAAAAATGAAACAGAATCATCGTTCCAACTCTGCAGCTCTAGCAGGTCACGTAAATCCTTCAAATTCTTTCGGCTTCAATGTCCCCAGCCCTCAAAGGAGGGTGACGATTATCTCAGGATTGTGGAGAGCAAAGGAGATACTGAAGACACAAGAAATCCTGACTCACAGGCACAGTGGGGGGGTCTGCCTTTTCGTCCTTGTCCCTGCAACACCACCCCACCTGGCCCAGCCGTGGGGGCTTGGCATTAGCTTGTCACCCAGGCACTGGGAGTACAAAAGAAGTAACAGACGGCCCCTGCTCTCAAGGATTCATAGTTTGGCACAGTGAAAACGTGCCTGTGACCAGGCAAAGGGGAGCGCATGGACTGCGACAGGGTCCGGGCGTGAACCAGAGACGGCCCCTCAGGTCTGCGGTGCCGGGCAGGGCCGGAGACGCGGGAGTGGGAAAGTGAGCCGCTTGGAAGAGGCACGTGGGCTGAGGGTTAGAAGATGAAGGAAAGTCACAGGACCAAGTGGAGGAGGGAGCCAGTAGTCTAAGCAAAAGGAACACCGTGTGCAAAACACAGGTATGAGAAAACCTTAATTCGGGTAAAAAAAAATTCACCAAGCACCCACCTTGAAGTGGGCGCTGTGCTGCAAGGCGGTGACAAACCTCACAGGGCTCAGGTCTCACAGGACGCAGGGAACTCAAGTTTGTCATCTGCAAGCGCCTGCGACCCCCCCCCCGGGCCCAGCCGTGGGGGCTTGGCATTAGCTTGTCACCCAGGCACTGGGAGTACAAAAGAAGTAACAGACGGCCCCTGCTCTCAAGGATTCATAGTTTGGCACAGTGAAAACGTGCCTGTGACCAGGCAAAGGGGAGCGCATGGACTGCGACAGGGTCCGGGCGTGAACCAGAGACGGCCCCTCAGGTCTGCGGTGCCGGGCAGGGCCGGAGACGCGGGAGTGGGAAAGTGAGCCGCTTGGAAGAGGCACGTGGGCTGAGGGTTAGAAGATGAAGGAAAGTCACAGGACCAAGTGGAGGAGGGAGCCAGTAGTCTAAGCAAAAGGAACACCGTGTGCAAAACACAGGTATGAGAAAACCTTAATTCGGGTAAAAAAAAATTCACCAAGCACCCACCTTGAAGTGGGCGCTGTGCTGCAAGGCGGTGACAAACCTCACAGGGCTCAGGTCTCACAGGACGCAGGGAACTCAAGTTTGTCATCTGCAAGCGCCTGCGGTGCCGAGAACAGAAGAGGGACACCGAACGGGTCGGGGCCAATCACGGGACGCCCCGCAGGCCGCACGGACAAGACCGCGCCTGTCCCGCGTCAGGACGTGCTCGAAACCCGCGAGCGGCGCAGGCGGTGATGAGACGAGGGGTGTGGGCACAGTGACGGCGTGACACCCGAGACAGAGGGCCTGCAGCACAGCCAGATAAAGTGCAATCCCCAGACCCCGGAGGCTGGAGAACAAGGATGGCGAACGGGGGGTTCATTCCTGGGCATGGTAACGGGCGCCTTTCTCAGGAGGAAGGACCGGGCAAAAGGAGAGACAGACGCAGAGAGAAGATGAGGACCCCAGCTGGGAGAATGCTGACTTTGAGACACCTAAGGAACTCCGAGGGCAGAATGAGAACAGCTGCCATTTCATCACCATTTCTTATGAGCAGGTAGCGTGTTAAACTATACACGTTCTGTACACATCATCCGATCTTCAGAGAAACGCCTACCACGACTAAAATATTACAACTGAGGTTATCAATAAGCTGCCCCACTGCGATAATGCACACTGGATAAAATTCAGTTGGTAAGTTGTGACTGCCTGCCATCCTCCACTCAACCCTTATTCTCATTTCATTCCACTTGTAAGAAAGCAATCTTGCATTTCGTGTAATTGAATCTTGAGGGCCCCAGATATACTCTTTTTTTTTTAACATCTTTATTGGAGTATAATTGCTTTACAATGGTGTGTTAGTTTCTGCTTTACAACAAAGTGAATCAGTTATACATATACATATGTTCCCATATCTCTTCCCGCTTGCGTCTATTCCACTTGTAAGAAAGCAATCTTGCATTTCGTGTAATTGAATCTTGAGGGCCCCAGATATACTCTTTTTTTTTTAACATCTTTATTGGAGTATAATTGCTTTACAATGGTGTGTTAGTTTCTGCTTTACAACAAAGTGAATCAGTTATACATATACATATGTTCCCATATCTCTTCCCTCTTGCGTCTCCCTCCCTCCCACCCTCCCTATCCCACCCCTCTAGGCGGTCACAAAGCACCGAGCTCATCTCCCTGATATACTCTTAATGGAAGGATGTTCCTGTACTGCCATGATACTGATGAGGAAAGAGAGGCTCAGACAGGTCAGGTAACTTGTTCAAAGTCACACGATGGAGGAGTCGAGTCTGAGCCCAGATTTGTGAGGCCACAGAGCCCAGGCTTGTAACCACTACACTGCCCCTCTTGAGACTGGGGTGACAACTGAAGGTATGGAGACCATTACATATGCGTGACAGTGGATTGCCTGGGGGTGAATGAGTATACTCGAAGAAAGTAAGGAACAAAATGAGAGCTGGGCAAGGAGTTCCTGAACTAATCCCATTTAGGGGGTAAGCTGAGGAACGGGAATTCACAAATAATTCTCAGAAGCAGGCAAAGAAGTAGAAGGACACCGAGAGAGTGGTATCATCAAAGCCAGGGAGTTCAAAGAGGGAGTAACCAATAATACCAAAGCTGCAGGGAGATCAGGTAAAAAGAACAGAACATTCCACTAGATTTTATAATTTTTAAAAAGTCATTAACTGGTGACCTCAGTCAGGCAATTTTATTGGAATGATGTAGAAGCAAAAGTCCATGTGTTGTGGTAACAGATGATGAGAAAGTACAGACAACAAACACACGCCACTCCTTCCAGAAGCCGGACTATGACGGGATGCAAGAAAGCAAATCAAAGTCAAGGTCTGTTTCGTTTTCCCCCAAACGGAAAAGACGGAAGCGTGTAATTGCAAATGGGAAAGAGGCAACAGAGGTAAACGGTGAAAGTACAAGTAGTAACTTAATACTTAGCTCAGGATTTTAAATGTGACGCAAGCGAAAGGTAAAACTACCACACATTGAGACAGATTTTGCTTGGGCTACAGAATTAGAGAAATACCCATCGCAGAGGAAAAAAACTTCACACTTAAACTGTATGCAGCAGTACTTTCAAAATTGGGCAATCAGATTTTACTGAAATTGGTAAACAGAAGTCCACAGTGCTTTGTGTCAGCAAGACAATCACACAGTCATTATTTAGAGCAAAAAAGATCCAGTGCTGTTAGACATCTGGGACCTTCCCTACCATAGGAAGGGAGCTACACAGACGTAATACTCTCGGCCTCTCCCCTCCCCACTCGTAATTCCCCACCTGCCCCACACAACAGAAAAAGGAATGACTTCTCAACCAGTCAGGGTGAAGAGGCTCTGCCCCTGCCCAGGGAGACTCGTGGGGCAGGACATACCCGGGAAGGAAGCCCGAGGTCTCCCAGTGCCCCTGCAACTGGCCTGGCGAGCTCACCCGCCTCTCGAGGGGTCACAGCACAAGCCCACCACGCACCGCAAGCCAGAAGCCCCACTACCAGGATTATCAGTAACACAGGGGAGACTGGCGACGTCTACCTGCTGGATCCCTCTCTGTGCATCTCTTCACTGACGCGGCTCTCAGGAAAGCAAAGGTGTCATTTATCGGGTCCCCATCAGCCCCTACACGTTTCATGTTTCATGTTCCCAAAACATGGCAATAAAGTAGTATCAAAAAAAAACTTTTGTCTGGAACCAGTGGTATAAAAGCAATAGGGAAGATACCCAGGAAGCAGTTACCCATCACCCAGATGGCCAGATAAAAATACCAGAAAGGCTAGAGATCAGGATTATTAAATAATCACAAGGGTGGCAGGCCAATACTTTAATCAAGATAGGAAAAGTGACCACGAAGACAACTTCTGGGGTAACTGAGCCACAGGTTACAGGCAACAAACACAGTGAAGACGTCTCTTCTAGTTCAACAGTCAAAAAAAAAATTAACCAGGAACCAGAGATAAAACATGGTATTGGTATGATCCCACAATAACAAACCAGAATCCACAGTAGGTGAGAAAATGAAAAGACATACAAAGTGGGAAGACTCAGCATTATAACAATGTCAAATTACCAAAGTTAAGAGTATATAAATTTAATTTGTCCCTAAAAATATTACAGTAGGTACCCCATCCATCTAAGGCCAGAGAAGCAAGTTGTGGCCATGTTCTGTGCTACAGGGTACTTGAGCATTTTGAGTAAAAGCAGTATCATTCTGCTGGTTTTCTACCCCTTTCACCTGATTTGATTCTGAATAACTTTTGACTGATTTCCAAACCCCTATCTACCTCAGAAACTACTGGCCATTAACAAAACATCTGTCTTCAAAAGAAAGTAAAACCACACAATGAAACAGCACAGCCATGAGAAAGGATGATCTACAACTGCGTGCACCAACCTGGACGGATCTCACAAACTCAGAGTAAGTGAAAGCAGCGGACAGAGTGCACACTGTGATTCCCCCCCACAGGGAGTATGATAACTCGCTGAATCAATCGGTGCTATTAAGAGTCAGGGTCACGGTTACCCTTGAGTGGACAGGACTGTCACAGAAAAGGCAGCCAGGAGTCCCTGGGTGTTGGCAGTCTTCTGGTTTTGATCTGGGCATGTTCAGTTTTTAAGACTTCATTAGGCCTACTAAGATATGTATACTTTTCTGTACGTACATTATATTTCAACGTAAAGTTTTTATGTAAGAATGTAATAGAGAATTTGAAAAGTAAGGATTTCTAAAACTTTGGAGCAAAGAACAGCAGAGTAATAGGAATCCACATTTAGACTCCCAAAAAGGCTGCTCTGAAGATGACAATTCCCAGTTAAGGAAGGGATGTAGATATTGGGAACAGCAGTGTCCCAGGGAGGACACCCTCCCGGTTTACACCCGCACTCCCCTCAGCACCACTCTGCTCCATCCTGAACTCGCCTTCCCCATGCCAGCTCCTTTCCCTTCTGTTTACATGAATGATGCACAATCATCACCTTTGAAAAGAAAACAGCATATAGTATAAAAGACACATAACAAAGAATATGCTTTACAACCTCAACTAGTAGGACAAATCTAGAATTTTTCAGGCCAATATCTAACTTAGAAAAAGTTCAGGCAACAGTCTTACAAGAGAAAGGATGCTCACAAAAGTTGAAAGATAATACTAAACAGAACCACGGTGATTTTTTTCCCAAAAAGGATTCCCAATAAAGAACACCCAGCCTTTGCTACGACCCCAGGAGTGCCCTTTCCTGGCCCTGCTGCAGAGGTCATTTTGTCAGCCTGCATTTCCTCGACGCTGCCTCAGGACAGCCACACAGAACTGAGGAGGCAGGTGGTGTGAGCACAGAGCAAGGCTGACGTCCTCCTCTCCGCGTATGCGCCCTCTAACCCACAAGAGCGCCCTCACACCCACAAGAGCTCCCTCACCACCGGATAGGCTACAAGGGATGAGGCTGGGGGCACAAATGGAAAAGAAACGGGGAGCACTGAAACCTGTAAAGCACTGCGCACGTGCCAGGGATCACATCCATAAAGGCACACCGCCAGACCGTGACAAGAGACTTTTAAATACAGTATCACGTTCGGATTCTTTTGGATGTCAGAATCCAGCACTGACACATCTTAAACTACAACAAGTACGTGAAGTTGAACCACATGGAACTGCTGAGTGATAACGTCTAAAATGGATAACTAATAATTTCGTATCGGTTCAACTTAATAGGAAACTTACATAAACTGTCATTTTTATCAATACATATATTAAAAAAACAACAACAACTAAACAGCTATAATACCTCGGGTTTGGGCAGCTTCCTTTAAAGCAGCCAGAAGGTGAGGCTTCAAGTTATCCAAAATAAATTTTCCTTCGAGACCTGGGAAAAGGGACCTAAAAAGTGAAAGAAACACAGCAATTTTAATCTTCTAACAATTCTAAGATACAGAAATTCAATGATATAATTTCAAGCCAGTTAAATGTAATTACTATTTTACATCAATTATCAGGCACACATCTAATCATACTGCAATACTTTTTGATCAAGTATTACCCAGGCTTCACTTTAAAACATGAGGACATCATGGACCATATCTAAATCCAGAAATTGTCTAAACTTCTTAGAATAAAATTCATTTTATTTTCTGAAATGTCAATACACACCCTGAGTTATAAAGAATTACTTAGTGTGGTATTTTAATTAATTTAAATTAACTTCATCAAAATAATTCACTTTTGACTAACTGTAGTTACTATGAGCTCTTTATAACCATTCTTTTCTGTGTTCTGTTACTGGAATTTCCAAGAAAAACAACAGCTTGGACCCGCTCTTTAACTGGTAAACATCTGGATGCCTTTCACCTTAGAATGTAAAAATGTATCCTTTCCTATTTTAACACAGCAGCTCTGCAAAAGTCACCCTAAGGTAACATCCACACTGACAGCTGACGAATTTCACAGCCGCCAACTGGAAGTGCGGGCAGGGGCAGAAGGTGGGGTCCGCTCATACCTGGGATAGTTTTCTGAGCCTATATAGACCACATCTTGATCGGACACAGACGAGGAGAAAGGGATGAAACTTCCGTTCTGTAGGGGCAGCAGCTCCAGCCCCAGCAGCTCGCCGTAGGCCTGGTCGGAGAGCACGAACTCTAGCAGGTGCAGCTTCTCGGCGGCGCTGGTACCGCCCAGGTGCGCTGCCTTCCGCAGCACCTGCCGGGTCCACGCGGGCGTCACCTTCCTCAAGGGCCTCACGCTGGACACCGCGAGCTGAACGGCGGCGGCCACGTGGGCCGGGACCCTGACGACCTGCTTCCCTGAGCTCTGCAGATAGCTGAGCACGGACCTGGTGCATTCCAGACTCTCGTCCAGTTCCGAGAAGCACGCCTGCTCCAAGGGGACCCAGTGGCCGCTGAGGGAATACAGGACTGCGTGCTGGAACAGCTCGTGAAACAGAGGCTCCAACACGGGCTGCCAGTGCGCCGTGGCCCGCTTGACGTCGGGCCACAGCTTGTAGATGACGTCCACCGACAGGGGCAGGTCGGGGCTCCTTCCCGCCTGCAGACGTTCTATGGAGTCTAAGATCAGAGTGGCATAGGCTCTAGGGACGACGTTCAGGACGAGAAACTCATTCCACAAGGCGGCCGGATCCCTCCACTGGTCCAGCTCTCTCCATTTGATGCTCCTGCGATTGTCCGTCAGGCCAAAGAAGCCACTGATGTGAGCTGGGAGGCCGGTTTTGCTTTCCTCGCCTGGCGGTAAAGGAAGGAAGCAGAAGGCTTTCCCGGAGAACTCGGACGCTGCTCCTCCCTCCTGCTCATCCCCGCTTGACAGCAGCATGGCTATTCCAATGACGGGGACGAACTTCAACTCATCAGCCAATGCATCAAGCCTACTACTAATCCCTCGCCCACCCACGCTGTTACACACCAGCCAAGATGTTTTCTGTGCACCCCTGGCACTCTCATCTTCTAAAACTATATTTATAGGGTACGTGACACAGGTTATGCTGTTGCTGGGAATCTTCTCACAATAGTTACTGATGGCGGCCCCCAGGATCTTTATAGAATTCGGCCGCTCCTGTGCCAGGGCTGCACTCTCACTAGCAGTCACTCTGAAGACCAGCTTCTCTGTTCCATCGGCCTCGCGGACCTGTAAGGAGATGTCCTGCACACTTTTCAGAAAGAGCAGCACCGTGTCTGCATCTGCCCTGAAGGACTCAAACAACTCGAGAACCTTCTGCTTATTGTAGAGGTTACTACTAAGCTGGGAGGGCTGCAGCCGAAGGGGGAAACGGAAAAATGTTCCTGGAAAACTGCCATTTATAAATGTCTCCTTGGTGCTTCCAAAGATGCCAATAAATGGTGCAAACTGGTCTGAAAGTTCGCTAATTTCTCTGCTGTCCTCTTTGAGATTCCAACATTGGCCTGATTCATGTGGACCAAAAAGTGTCTGATGAGGATCTAACATCCCAATCTGATCACCACTAAAGATACACGGAACATCTGTAAAGGAAAATTCAAGTCATGATCAACTCTGAAATTTAAAGGACAATTGTACAATACATAGTTACTATCATATATTACACATGAAAAAGCATGAGCCACAAGATGACCCAAAAACAAACTAAATCTAGCTTTGGAAATATAATTCTTTGAGCACAAAAAATGATTTCTCTTTTGATTCAAAAAGTACCAGGCATTGAGAGACTTTACATGATTGCTGTGAAAACCTAAGATATATCTTCAAACACTTATGAAACAATTAAAATACGTAAAGAGAATTTGGATATTTACACTCTCCCCACAGCCAAGCGAACCCAATTAAACAGAACAGAGTTGCAGCCTATGCTCAAAATAAAACTTCAACCACAGATTCTCTGAGAAAAGAGGGAAGGGAAAGAACAACACAGATGATCAGCAAGCACCGTGCCCTGGAGCGAGTGTGAAATGGGCAGTGACTTGAGGGCCTAACCTTCACACAAGACACAACTCCGTGAGGTCCACCTGTGATACGCCTGGCCACTGACCACAGCCTCAGGTGTCCCAACCGCTGACTCCTAAGCTCTTGGGTATTTTAAGTAAGAAATGTTACATCCACCGACCCAGCCACCACGTCCACCAGCAACGCCGGTCCATGGCCCCCTCGTCCACACTCCCTGTTCCACTCCCACTATTGAAACTGTGTCAGGGAGGCTCCTGATGGTTGTAAAGCAGGACTCAAGAACTTCGCAAATCCTCAGATTAGAGAACAGCGCCCCGGGTAACACTGTCCCACATAAATGTGCTCGTTCTCCAATAGTGAACAAATCCACAGTGAGAGCAGATGCTGGCCATCAGGGGAATCTCTAAACAATTCACTCCTGTACAACTGGCTCCATGCTTACGCAACTCATGTGTGTGCCCCCATAAAGTTTAAAAACTACTACATGACACAGATGTGAGGAGTAACTCACAAATACTTGAACACATGAATATTAATATTCATATAATTGTTATATAATGATTTCATCACTGTTATTACATAACACATAACTAATATTACTTAACACAATATCATACAACATATCGTAATAATGTAAATGCAATTTAAAAAATAGGCTTACTAAAAGTGGGCCATAGTGATGGTGACCCTATATCCCACTTGCCCAGAGCAGTCCCAATTCAGGCCAGTGTCTGAGAATAATACCACCTCTTTCACTCTCAGCAGTGTCCCAGTTTGGGCAATAAATTATGTGCCACTCTAGCTACAGCTACAGCTCTGCCAGCTCAACCCTCCTTCTCCTGCAAGTTCAAAATGCACAAATGGTTTCAAACTAAATGATAACAAGTGCTAATTTCATAAAAAAGTTTTATCACAAAACTATAGTAAATACTAAGAGCTCTGATTCTGGAAGAACAGCCATATACCCTTAGAGGTGTCTACCCTAAGGGTTTCAAGTATTTCCTACTATAACTATGAATCAGAAACCTCATATTCCTTCTAGATTCCAAGCATGATTTCAAAGTAATGGTTAAAATACTCGTAGGTTTAAAGAAAGTAAAATTTTTATGAGGAAAGTGAGAAACCAGAGTCATTTCAAAGGTCCTCCCCTTGTCAGTTATTCAATACCACTGGATATTATACTTTCTTCTTCCTGTTATTTAAACCTATGTACAAGAAAATCTGTGAAAATCAGTTTGCCTGACTCCTAGAGATTTGCAATGTAAAAGTTTTTAGAGTAACAATTTTGTGTAGGCTTTTCAACAGCTCACGTAAAATCTCAAACCTCACATAAAATGACTTAATATACTACACTGATTCCACCGGAAATGATGGCATTAACTTTTGCATCACGTGATGAAGATTTGGTATAGTTACCATGGTAACTTGAGAAAACACAAGACGCCCTGATACTTCATTGATATACTTCTTGCCACTGACAGAGAATTTGGGAAAAATGCCTTTTGAAACAGTATCATCTCCAATAAAGTACAAAATATAGGCTAAAATAATTTTCAGTCTCAAGACTGAAAAGCCAAACACCATACCTGTTATATGATAGACAGAATTAAACCCAATTCCGAATCTTCCAACCTTCAAAGGGTCGTCCTTTTTCCTGCTCCGTGCTATTTCCTGAATGCCGTGCCAGTCCTCCGGGGTGAAAACCGCATTGTTGTACACGTAGAGAGCTGGCCCTGGGCATCAAGGGGCACATGCAGGTGTTGAGAAAGAAGGGAGCCTGGGCGTTCACCTCTCTTACAATAACCTCCTCTGCATAACATTGCTTATTTGATGGGAAGACGGAAAGAGCTGAATGCAGTGACTGATTGAGCATTACAGTTTGGTTGTTTTCACATTAAAAACAGAAATTACAAATTAATGGTAAAAATTACCAGCAGAAGCAATATAGTATTGTTGACCAAAACTCCAAAAAGGCAAAACTATGTACTTAGATACTCAAAACACAGGGCAAAGAAGAAAATTAATCACAGGGTACTACTTTTAAATTTGTTCCTAAATAGAATATTTATTTTTGTGAATGGAATTACCTGTAAATGTATAAGAAGACTAAAGAAACCTTGTTAATATATTATTTCATAGGGTGAAAAATAACCCTTCTCACGTGCCTATGAATTCAAGCACAGATATGGGGATGCTGGCCACCGTTTGCTTTACAAAAATGGCGTGACTGCTATTTGGAAAATAGTCAAAGTGGGGATATGAAAAGGCCAAGACTGCAAGGCTTTTGTAGGAAGGACAAGCACGTGGAGGCTGCCTCTGCTAAACCCAGGCCACAGGGTGTCCTCAGACACAGCAGGAAAGGGTCTGGGGAAGCCCCAGATTTCGCCACACTCCTTCACTTGTACCTCTTAATTAACCACATCCTTGAAATCCTTAGTAAAGTGAGAAACTGGGGAAGATCTCTGAGTTTTCTGCATCGGATCTGACATTCTGAGTCTTTTGTAATCTCATTACATAAAAAGGAAACAAAAACAAGCTGAACTCAAGAGTTCTCATGTACAACACTAAGTGTCAGTAAAGGGAAAAAACTGTGACCCAAGAAGATGACACCCAGCCAAGATACCGCTCGTGTCTGAATGCGAAAGAAAGACCCTCAAACACCACAAGCACGGAGGGCCCTCAACAGACATTTGTTAATTAAAGAGATCAAAGATCATGTCCACTTCCTTCTGTATGTGCAAGTTTTAAAAAATTGTCTAATCTGACGTCACTTTAAAGAGCCTCTCTCTAAGTATGCTTACGCGTAAACTCAGCTAAATAATCTTGTTTCATAATTTTTTCTTTTAATGAGGTGACGTCAGGGCTGGAAGGAAAAACTCCTAGACATGAGAGAATTGTGAAGCAGAATACTTCCAGGGTCGCTTCCCGACCTCTTCCCGTATACAGTTCTACAGGGCTCTCCCCCAGTCAGGACGACACCGGACAGAAAGCATTATGACACACACGATCGCCTTGAACCCTCAGAGTGACTGGGGCGGACTATGTTCTCGCCGCTCCACAGGGGAGAAGGCGGACAGGCACCAGCCTCAGGGCCCGCCCAGGCACAGGAAGGAAACACTCCACACACCAGCACCCCACGGACGTGGGCCACGGGGAGCCCCGTGCAGGATCAGGGTTCAGACAAAAGTCCCTCATATCTACACGGGGTATCTTTCAACAATGACTACATTAAATCACAGACTCTCAGAGCCAGGAAACCTGACTGGTTTCACCCTCTCACAGAACAAATGAACAATGCGGGTGAGCTGACTTGCCCAAGATCATGAAGGGGGCAGGAGTCAGGGCTGGAATGAAAACCTCCTGCCACACTACGTCTCATCCCATCTCCTTATAGAATTTTTAAAATGCAACTTCCATATCACAAATATGACCTAAGAATAAATATATGTATTTATTGATATAATAAATATATCATAAATGCTAAATATTTAGTATTTAGATGTTTAACAGTAATATTGATTACCCTCCTAAATCATGAAACCTCTTTTAAAAAATGACTTAATCTCCTTAAAAATATGTCCAGGAAAGCCTGAACTGATCCTCCCTTTTCTCAATAACTTTCTACCACACACAGTCATTCACAGTCACCCTACTGACTTTAAAGCTGCACTAAAAGTTACGAATATTCTTTTCAACACAGCATTTCAAAGCGCAGGACTTCAGCAGTCTTTACGCTGGTTATCGCTTCTTACTGTCTTTACTTTCATTTTCCTTACTCACTTCTCTCCTCAATCTTTCTTCTCACCCGACTTCAAAATAATTCATGGGCACTCTCAAAGCGCAAAGTAATACACAAAGCCACAGCCTCTAACTTCTTTCCAAATGCAGAGAAGTGTTCTATTTGTCTCGCTAATGATATAAATGCTCACAAGTTGACTGAACAGAATAAGAGGTTTATGTACTTACATTGCTTATTACTCTGAGTTTCAAGATTTTTATTCTTCACTCTGTAAAAATACCAACTAGCAGAGACATCTGCCCACAAAAAGCAGAGAAAAACATCTCTTGGAGTTAAATACGCCAAGAAGTGAAGGACAGGTGGTAACTTGACTGTTCATTAAACACTGAATTGTAAATCACTAAAACTCACCTGTTAGTACATAAAATAAAACTTGTCCATAACTAATTATTGATTCTTACCCTGATATTGTGCCATATCTTTTGACCAAAGAGTCTCTGTTCCATACTGAGTTTCATCATATAAAAATTTAACTTCTGTGGCCCCAGCATCTTCTGCATTCTGAATTAATTCCTAGTCAAGAAATACACCAAAAAATAATAATATTTAATAAAACAGTAATCTACTGCCCATCTTTGTATTTACCTATAATATTTAAAAAGTAATTACACATAAGTAAAGGAAACCCACTATTTGCATTGTGAGCGAGGTCTTTGTACATTCTTACAGTTAGCAAGTGCTGATATGTAGTCCTTCCACATTGCTTATTGTGTAGATCTGTGTGCCAGCCAACTCAGTATAATTTTTCTCCCTTGGATATTTTAGTAGAATTCGACCTAGTTTAGTCTAACGTAAAGAACAGGTGACAATTTCCTGGATGAGCTCTGAATTAGACCAAACCAAATCAAGGGGTTATATTTTAAATGGATGGGTCTTTAGACACAGAATAATCCACCCTGTATTAGCACACTCGTGAACCTCTAACTTTGGGGGGCACTATTTTTTACTTTCCCAGCACCCTGGAATCACTAACAGGGGTGGGGGGTGGCAGGGATGGGCAGGAACTGCAGAGGGTGTACACTGATACTACAGCCATGCCGACAGCAAAGCCTTCATCCGAGCGGGTGACACAGCACACTGCCTGCATGCAACAAGATAAGCATCAGACTGAGTGCGGGAGCAGTGTGCAAATGAGAGCTGGTTGTGACATCAGGGGGGTGGTCAGTTCACCCCGCGCACACCAGAAGGCTGGGGACAGTTATCCCACATGCCGTTCAACCCCAAACACGAACACGTGACCACGCTTTTATCTGCCTCCTCATCAGCTGCAAAGTCTTCCTGTTTACACAACTTCCCATTTCTCATGGGATTTTTAAGACCCACTCCCACCCTATTTAGTCTAGTAGAATCCCTAAAAATTAGCAATCTTATTTACATTAGGGTATAATATAAAATAATATTAAAGGTAGAAATAAAAATTAAATAGGTAGCAAAATGCAAGTTTAACTTACAGGATGATAGCACTTTAGAGGCTGGATCTTGCTTTCATCTGGATAGCTACTTGAGACTTATGTGTATTTGAGGCAACAGAGATGAAGAAAACAAGATAACATCCCAAGTCCCAGATTCCAACTATCAGTCTCAAACTGAACAAAGATTACGATGGGGCCCTTCTTCTCAGGGGATCTCTTTCAAACTGATTCTGAGAAGAGGAGGCAATAAATGTGCCAATTTGCATCAGATCTTGAGCTATAGTCACTAAAATTTCTCTGGATCTATTTCAGCAAACATCACACAAGGTGGTGGCCTAAGTCTAGGTAATTCTAAGACTCCTATTACATCTAAAGTGGTAGAATTCTACTAAAATATCCAAGGGACAAAAATCATACTGAGTTGGCTGGCACACACATCTACACAATAAGCAAAGTGGAAGGACTACACATCAGCGCTTGCTGACCCTAAGAATGTACAAAGACCTCACTCACGACCACTGCCTTGTTTGCCAACAGGATCTCCATCACTCATTTTTGAATTGATGAGGACCTGCTAAATCCTATCTTAAATTTATTCTGTTCACCTCTCTCTACCCCCATAACCCAATAATGACACTCTTCCCACCTTCACTTTCCTAATATCTCAATACAAAAATGGCTTTCAAATTAGCCTTCTGTGAGCCACTGATGCCTGTTCTCAGAGACGGACTTAAACTGCCCCAGTGCCTCATCATTATTAAACTCCCTAAGGTACAGCACTCCTCAGTCAGCGCCTGCCTGAGTATGACTAATACTAAGGTAAGCTAAACTGACCTAGTGCTTATTCTCTAAAATGTTACCACCTGAACTAGAAAATATAATAAGAGCTAAGATATTGGACATAATAAACACTAAATAATTAGAGGAAAATGCATAATAATTGATCTACTTTTACACTTAATTAAGGAAGTTTCTTATTAAGCTTAAATACAAAATCTAACTTTTGCAGTATCTTCCACTTGCATTCTTTTATGATTGTTCAGTTTGTTTTTTTAATGAGTGTATTCAAACTAAAAGAATATACTGTAAATAGAAATACTTAACTAAAACAATTATCCTTTTAAATAAACTCTCCCAAAAAGCAAACTTCTAAATCTAGGGGAGTCAAACAGGCATGGGTTCATGGCCCCTGGATGTGGGTTTTGTCTTATTTTATTTGGTCAGCTGGTTGGTTTGTAATGCCCCTGCACAATGTTTTACATAAAATTCATAAAATTACATTATATGATTACATAAAGTTACCAAATAAATGTTCCTAGAGCAACACTGCATGACTACAGCACACTGCAGCTTAGGGGGTTCCTTTGCCTCTGAAACCTCACATATTTACATGGACTGCATCTCAAGCCATCCCATCCAGCGTATGCACTGCAGGTGCAGAGGGAAACAGACACAGCCATTCAAATCTAGACAAAATTCTAAAATGTAAATACTAACAGGCCTTGTAAGTAATACTACTCTGTCTCATTTTTATCAGTGTAAATGCACACATGCACACACCCACACCTCACCTTAAGAATCTGTCCTCCTTCTGGATATCTTCTTAAAATGTCCTTGAGGAAATCAACAAGTGGGGGAGTTGTTTGACCAAATCGACCTGAGAACACGGGTAAAACAATTTAGAAGAAAGTCCAGTCCTCTGGCCTATTATCAACATGTTATTTGGTTCTGAGACACAATGAAGGTGTGCAAGTTCTGACTTCACACACTTCACTGCAGCCCTCTGGTACGAGGGTTACCTGACTAAACAGATTCAGTACAAAGTAAAGCAGATTCAATTTTATCAAATCTCAAGATTTTTAATTAAACTACAAATTAGGTTTTTAAAAAATGTTCAAACATATACCAAATGTCACATAAGATTATTAATTCAAAAATAAAGAGCATGGCGGGGTGTTGCTATTTTCCGAAGCAAATGAAATAAATGGCGCTATTTTGTGGGTGCTTTGCCACTAAGTAATAAGCCAGAGATTGTGGTGCCTGTTATGACATCCTTGATGGTCGCAAACTCAACCAATGTTCCGAGTGTTCTGAAATACGGCACAATGTCTCAACGGCTGCCCAGTTCAAATACCCTAACTCTCTCCTAAACTGGAGATTCTCAGAACTGACCAACCAGGTCACCTTCAGACAGGTGACAGCAAAGCGCAGGGAGCATGGCGGAAGGGAAATAATTTCTCAGATGCACAGAATAAAAATACATCTGTTTAAAGGTAAAAAAGAAATCTGTGCTTAAGACAAAATCATCACTATGAATTTATCTGCATCATTTTAGTACAACTACCCACCACGACCAAGCATCCACAGGACCCTGCCCACAGACTACTCCACCCAGTGCATCCTTACAGCTCACTGGCTCCACCCACACCTGTGTTCCTCTGGCCCTGACAGCCCCTCATCACATCCAAATGTTATGTACATTCATTTTATTTTTAAAACATAATCTTTATGCGACTAAAAATGGAATTTACTCCTGGTAAAGTCAATGTTATACCTCCCCCTTTTAAGCCTTTTGATTGAAGGTTTACAAAAAGATGACAATTTTGGGAAGTCAGATCTCCAATCCTGATCCAGTCAGATAACTGAAAAAAGAAAATAAAATTATGAAAAGCAATATAGTTCCTAATTCTGTAAGTTCAAAACTTTACCTCATTTTTTTTCACCTAAGAAATGTTTGTTTTACAAAACAGAAATAGAGTCACAGATGTAGAAAACAAACCTATGATTACCAGGGGGGGAATGGGGGAGGGATAAATTGGGAGATTGGGATTGACATGTACACACTACTATACATGAAATAGATAATTAATAAAGACCTACTGTATAGCACAGGGAACTCTACTCAATACTCTGTAATGGCCTATATGGGAAAAGAATCTAACTAAGAGTGGATTTATGTATATGCATAACAACAAAAAAGAAATATTGTTTGTTAAGTGTTCATATAAGGAAATAGATTGTTCTGGAGAAGTGAATATTCCAGAGAACAAAAATTTAGTCAAGGGCTTCCCTGGTGGCGCAGTGGTTGAGGGTCCGCCTGCCGATGCAGGGGACATGGGTTCATGCCCCGGTCCGGGAGGATCCCGCATGCCGTGGAGCGGCTGGGCCCGTGAGCCATGGCCGCTGGGCCTGCACGTCCGGAGCCTGTGCTCCGCGGCGGGAGAGGCCACAGCAGTGAGAGGCCCGCGTACCGCAAAAAAAAAAAAAAAAATTTAGTCAAAAATTTCATTTAAAAATGTAAATGCTTTTTCCTCAAATAATTACAAATAGATAAAGATATACAGATTCTGCTTTAGAATAATTTTTAAAATTTTATGGTAAATCAGGATTATCAACATAAACAAAATCATTCTTTTGATCAGCATTTCCAGAGAGTATTACTCAGAACAGAGCTCCATGGGATTTGACAGATATTAGAGGACCAAAAAAAAAAAAAAAAACCTTTAATTTGTTGGAATAATTTGGTTTTTAGGGCATTCAACATATTAATATTATGGTAACCTTCTTTAAAAGGATTATACTATGTGGTATTTCACAAATTTTAGCAGTAATTTTTTTTCATTTGTTTTGAAAAGCATCTTATAAGATACTGTTCCTAGAAATACACTTTGGTAAACTGCTTATAGACGTTGTTATAAAAAAGCTATGATGTGAAAGGAAGAGACAAGTGAGGACTCCAACCTCTGAAGCTGCTTTGGTCTATGATTTCCCCAACTGGCTTTCCTGAAAAATGCCTCAATATTCGTTTTCCTTTCGGTGACTGCTCTGTTTCCCACAAAGGCAGGGTACAGTGTGTGATCATGACCCACAGGAGCAGGTAATGGACTGCTTTTCTGAAAAAAATGCCAGATCCACTTCTCCCCAGCAGTGCACTCATGCTACGGAGGAGTGACTTTCAGGCAACAGTCTGCAAACGCCACCCCAGCTCTCACCTCTGGTAGAAGAGGTGAGAACCGCCTCTGCAACTGACCCTTCCTTGACAGGGAGGACAGGGTGCTGAAGGACGGTGCTCTCCATATCACGACTCCACCATCTCCATCATCCACCCCCCACCTCACACGGCTGCCCTCCAGGCTCCCAGAGCTCGGCCTGCCAAAAGGCGGCTTCAGCTGCCCTCCTCCACCGACAGTGGCACCAGCGTGTCCATTCCCAGTTCCTCTCACATCTAACTCGGTCTTCTCCACTTCCAATTGTTCAGACTCTCAACTTCTGTTGGATTTTTATAACCATCTCCCATCTGGTCTCCTTACTTTCTGTACATCATCTTCATTCTAGTCCCCATTTCTAAAATACAAATCTGAACACGGTTGTTAACAGTTGTTACAGCTCCCAGTTTATAAAGCACTTTCATATACATGTTCCCACTGAATCTTAAGGCAAGCCTGTAAAAAAACCTCTGTGCACAGGAAATACGGAGAAAGATAATCACAACAGTACTGTTGTTAACAACGAAAATTCAGAAACAACCCAAATCCTATGACATATTCATACAGTGGAATATTATACAGCAATGAAAATGACTTAACTAAACTGTACATAAATTGGGGTGAATATTCATAACATAACATTGAGTGAAAAAAGCTAAATCCAAGTTGCTACATATAGCATAATAAGCTTCTTGTAAAGTTCATAAACAGCTAAAAGTAAACAGTATATTGTTTAGCTTATACACACACATCCATACACACATACAAACACAGGTATACACACACACACACACACACACACACACACACGATAAAACTATCGAAACAACTATAAAAAGGCAACAGAATAAAACACACGAAGAGGTAAGGCAAAAGAGACAGGCATACAGGCTGGGGAAGAAAAGAACAGAGGGAAAGGAAACCATCAAGAGCATTCTAGTTCTCCAGTTGGATGAGAATAGTTGTTCATTCTATTATTAACTAACGAATAATTGATTACTAAAAGAAAGCTATGCATAAGCCAAGGATTAGTAGCCCAATTCAGTTAGCTAAGGTACTTTTAAAGAAGAACAGCAAGAAGGAAGGAAGGAAATCTGTAACACAGGAAGATGTCTCCAGGTCTTAAAGAGGACTTGAACATGAAGAATACCCGAAGTAGAACCCTGTTAGTGAAAACACACCTAACTGCTGTGTGAGTCTGACACTGAATGCTTTTGGTAGCTTGTAATCAGTGGCCCACATCGAGGCGGTGATTCTCCCAAAGAGAAATCAGGCAGCAGAGATAACCTCAACAGTGCTACCTGCTTTCTCCCCCTGAGCCTGCCAAGACTTGGGAGTTCTGCTTGGGCCTCTCTCCTTGGACCCTAAATCATTCAACCAAGCAGAGTGACATTGGTCGTGTTCATCTCCAGAGGCAACGAAACCTTAAAAGTTGCCCACTTCCGTCTTCATATTTTATTTCAAACAGAAGGATGACAAAATACTTTGAACGCCGGGTCTCTGTTCAGGCCAGCCTAAGCCTCCCTTAAGAACCTCAGAGACGCTCACTTCCATTTACTAGGAAACAACAACTCTCTCCAAATTGTGAAGCAAATAGTATAGTATGAACTGCGGTCTGGATCTCCCAACACGTCTTCCTCTGTTCAGCTGTCAGGAACACAAAGAGGTTCTCAAGATTCAGGAGCTGATAGGCAGGACGTTGCTGATCAACTAAAAGACAGGAAAGGTAAGCAATACTTCAGACCTCCGGCTTTGAGGCTCAGACACATTTGGCTCGAGGAGAAAGGGTCAGGAAGACGCGCAGCTCTAACGAACAGCTTCACTCCCTTCACAGGACAGGAAGAGAAACTTACACTTTCCTCTTTCAGACCAGGAGAAGCAAGAGAGACAAGGAGAAGGATGGTAGGTGACCTGGAAAGACTGAGGACCAAGTAAGCGCCCAAAGCTAAGTCCAAAGCCAACCAGAACCAGCGAGTGGCACCGAGGTGTCAGCAGCGTTTGTTTCTGCTTACCCTGGAATACGCAGAAGTCTCACCAATGATTCAAATCTAAGAGGTTCTGAGCGGCACTGAATAAAAAGGAAAGAAACCACCTCTGTGAAAGATTCACTTATAAAAAGGAGACCCTTCTTGATGACATGCGTGAGCATCACTAAGTTCACCAGTTCAGTAGCAGTCACAGCCCGTCCTCTGCATCAGGAGAGAACTGTGCCCTCTGACTGTTTTCTAGGAGAGCTCCATCCTTGAGTTCAAAGTTCACTTTTAATGGTTTAAGCTCTTCTTTGTTTTAAAGAACTTTACATTTAACTTTTATTTATTCGCAGTTGACAGCCTGACAGGTTCTCTCTGGTGTGGAATAGTCAGAAGTCCATAGACTTTGGAATCAGACAGACATGGGGTCGAATCCTGACCTGACACTTTATCTGAATCTCGGCTTTGCTCTTCTACAAAATGAACTAGTCACAACCATCTCACGAGGCTGTGGCGCTTCTGAGCAGTAAATGAGACGATACATGGAGAGTCCCCAGCAGAACAGCTTCTGAGCAGTAAATGAGACGATACATGGAGAGTCCCCAGCAGAACAGTACGTGGAACATGGTCAAGTGCTCAGCAAATGTTAATCATATTCCCAGTGAGTTTACCAAGGTGCAGAAGGAGAAACGCACTAAGCAAGTTGCTTCCCAAAATCATGTCCCCAGCCCTGACCGCTATCCCTTGAGCTTCAGTGCCAGAGCCATAGCTCCCTGTTGACGATCATGCCCTAGACTCTTACACAGCAGAGACCTCAGAACTGGTTAGAATTCATTTTATCCCATTCCTACCAGAAATAGGAAAACAGATTCTAACACGTTACTTAACTTGGCCTCTGTTATCCGCTGGTAATAACAGGACCTAGGTCATTTACCTCTTCATGCATTTTCCTAGATGCTTATACCCTGCCACCAGCTCAAACATATGCAAAAGCGAACTGAAACTTGGATCCCCCGGAACTTGCTCATCTCTGCTAACTGAGCATTCCTTTCCTGGTCTGACTCAAGACCTGTGAACATCCTTGGCCGCCTTGGCCGGGCCTTCTCCCGTATTCTACATCCAACACCGTCACCACCCCTCCCTCGGTCTGCACAAATACACACCCCCGTCCGGTACCAAACCACCACAATTTTGTCTTTTACAAAGCCCGCTGTGCATCCTTTCCTCTCAGTTCCAGCTCCACGATCGAAGGCTGGAAGCTCACCCCTCGCTCTAGCACAAGCTTCCTAACTAGACTCCCCGCCGCGCACCCACTCAATCTGAAACACGCTGCACACCACGCCCGCGTCCACCATCCCACAGCAGTGCTTTGCAGAGACACCTCCAGAAACCTTTCCAATAGCAAGACAGAGCCCCAACTGACTCTTTGGCTCTGACCACATCTAGGGGATAAGATGACAAAGGAGAACCAGCGGAACAACCAAAGAAGTAGGTATAGGACCCGGGTGGGTACAGAGGAAGGTCAAGAGACTGGGGCAGACACAGATAAAGAGGTAAGAATGACAGGCTTTCCTCTTCAGTCCTGCCCAAAGACCTCAATCAAGCCACTGTCTCACACCAAAGACCCTGGGGAACCAAGCAGTAAGGAGGACTGATCCCTGGAGGAACACAAGAACAGGTTAACCTGAAATCTGTCTAAGAGGGCAAGAGACCAGAGGGTGCACCCAGGAACACAGAAGGCCAAGATTACACTGAGAGGTTAAAAATTACGGGTACCAAGCATGTCCCCAATATTTGTACTGTGTAGTAAGAAAATCCAATACTTGAAATGCCATCCTGGGTGGCTCAAGCAGTCCTTGTGTATCTGGTTCAACTCTTTTTTACCTCTTTATCACTTAAAAAGTGAAGATATTTACTAGGATAAAATAATAAGTTAATTTCTAGCAAAACGTCTCCATTTAACACCTCCTTCAAGAAAACTGTAGTATTTCCACCAGTCTTAAAGGTTATATATAACATGAAATACTCCAATTTTCCAAAGTTTTGATCTGTTAAATCACTCATTTGCACCTTACAAGTTTTACTATAAATTTACTCCTCAAAATAACAGCTTCCATGTTAAAGTATGCCTGAAGAGCCTCTCAGTCCTAAATTTCTGTGATTCAGAGATGGGTAGAAACATCTAAGACATAAAAGGTGAAAAAGTACTGACCAGGATTCCAGTTAAATGCATAACAAAATCAGAAAAATATGAGTAATGATGAAGTCACTTCAGTGGTTATGGCTCCGAAGAAGCAAACCAAAAACAAAAAAACAAACAAAAAAAACCCCTCTTGCTAAAACGCCCATCAAAAAAGTATCTTAATTTCAGGAAGTGAAGATTCAGACAAAAGGGGGGAGGGGGAAACAATGCCGAAACGGCAAATCGACAGAAATCACAGCAGTGACAGGCACACAGCCCCGTCATTCGATCGGTATCCACCAGGCATGATCATTCCCAGGCAAGCGGGAGCCCGGTCTCCCGTCCCGGCCGCCCCATCCCCGGCCTCTCCCCCCAGACCCCGTCCCCGGTACCCCCCGGCCTCCGTCTCCGTCCCCGGTACCCCCGTCCTCCGCCCCCGTCCCC
>NW_006799055.1:5126901-5127676 GCF_000442215.2 Lipotes vexillifer | reverse complement strand
CCGGCCCCCAGGCCCCATCCCCGGGCCCCATCCCCGGTCCTGCCGTCCCCAGACCCCGTCCCCAAGCCCCTCGCCCCAGCCGCCCCATCCCCAGGCCCCACCCCCGTCCCCGGGACCCCGTCCCCGCCCTACCTGCCGGCCTCCGAGCCACAGATGCTGCTCCGACGCGGGGAAGCCCGTCTCGGCCGCGAGGCGCCGCTTCACGTCGCGCACCGTCCAGGACGCGGGCACCGCCATCGTCCTGCAGCCCACGCAGCCGGGAAGCACGGTCACCCGGAGCCACCTGTGTGAAGGCAAAGGTCTCAGCGGGCGCCACGTGGGGCCGTGCCCTGGGCCGACCCGCGCTCACCTGTCGCCCATGACTTGTCCTCACCGCCGGCGCTGCCGCACCCGCACCATGCTCCCGCCGCAGCCCGCGCCTCCCGGCCCGGGCCCGCCGACAGGGAGCCGCTGGAGGAAGCCTCGGCCGAGCAGGGGCCGGCAGAGGCGGCGGCGCGCTCCCGGCCGCAAGGGCCCCGGAGGCGCCGCCCGCGGGCACGCGCCCGCCAGGACCGTTAGCTGAGGAGACGCCTGGCCTGCGCGTAAGGCCCACCCGCAGGCCCTGCCCCACGCCCCAGGCCACGCCCCAGGCCACGCCCATCCTAAGGCCCCGCCCCTCGTGGACCGTTCCGGAGGAGGTGCCCCTCCCGTCAAGCCCCGCGTCTCCCTCACCTTTACTTGAGGAGACCCTAGACTCACCAGGCCCCGCCCCTCCCTCAGGCCCCGCCCCCCCCCC
>NW_006799055.1:5124229-5126857 GCF_000442215.2 Lipotes vexillifer | reverse complement strand
CCCCTCCCTCACGCCCCGCCCCCGCCCGCCCTCCCTCCGTCTGCGACAGTGCCAGGCAGGGACCGCCTGCAACACTTCGCTGGAAACGCGGGACGCAGGTTTACAGAAGACTTGTTTTCCTTGACCGAGTTCAGAAGTGCCAGGACATGCAGAACTAGACCTGCAGGGCCTACGTCTCCTTCAACCGTAGTGATCTGAGTCTCTGGAAGCATCTCCAAATGAGGTTGACGGTGGCCTCTCGGGCACCAGCGGAGAACGAGGCGGCCGCAGAACAGTGTCTCCGCGGACTCGTTTCCTCTTTGTTTTTAAGGTGCAAAAGGAGGATCGATGATTCGGTTTCCTGATGGAGTAAGGACTGCCAGCAGGAAAGTGATAGATGAGAATGCACGCGAGCGTATCCTATGACGCGTTAAAACATATGCAACTTATCTTGGCAATATTGTCTTCTGTTGTTGTGGCCCGTTTCCCATCACACCTGCAAGCTCCTTGAAATCAGAAGCACGAGTCTCAGGGTTGATGGAATCGCCCCAGGGTGACTAACGTTGGCTTGTAATTTGAAAGTGTATGTGGCTTGTTGACGCTTCAGAACATGTCAGTCCTTTCTTCCGGCTAAGTCTCTCGTAGGTGTGTAAGAGACACATTGCAAAAACAAAAAAAGCAACGTCTACTCAGGCAACTCAAAGGCTCTGTGGTGTACAGGTAAACTTGTGTGCTTCTTGTTTAAATACCCTTAATAGAATTAAATTTTAGTGTTGGTGCCAAAAACGGTATTAAATACTGTTTTTCAATTTTACCCCCTCCTCCACAGAAAATATTATTCAGAACTCACTATCAGTAATAAAGATACAAAACACCCTTACAGCTGTTCCATCCCTTCCTTCCAACCGTATTTAAAAGTGAAGTTGCTGTAAGTCATGCAGGTTTTCCCCTACTTGGAACAAATAAGCATGTTCAATCAATTACAGGAGGACATGCAAATTCAGTATAAAGATCAGGCCAGAAAACCCTAACGGATGAACGTTCACGTTCACTTTTTCAATCAGACGAGGCCATACAAGCAAGTGCATTAGAATATCAACAAGTGGAAAGACTGTGAGTGCTCAGCCTGCCGCTAAAGTGCCAGGACAACTCTTTCACACCTCAATCCTTTGAAAACCCTCAGATCTCTGATTTCCTTAAGGAGCCAGGCAAACAGGGTGTAGTGGCAAAGGAACAAAGGTGCAGAGTGAAGACTCGAGAGACAAAGAAATGACCTGAAGGGAGAGGATTTCACAAGAAGTGAAGCAGATATGGCTGGGGAAGGAGGCTGATCACAAAAAGCTTTGAACACCTGGAGTTCAAAGTACACTCAGGATATCCTTTAAAGGGTTGGTCAGCATGGGGAGTGCAAATCTGGAACTCAGGTGACGTGTCAAAGCTAAGGATAGAGATTAGGGAATCATTCTTTTAATCACTCTGTTGGTATTTGTTAAAACTCTCCTGTGTTCTAGAGGCACACACTTCTAAATTGCAGGAATACAGCAATGAACAAAACAGAGTCCCTATCTCGTGCTTACATTTTGAGGAGGAAGACAATAATAAACAAGGGGACAAATGATACATAAATTCATGCTATGAGGTCAACCAGTTCTGTTTAAGTGAGGGGAGGGCGTTGGGGCAGTGCAGGATGGGACAGGAAAGGCTCTCGGATGGTCGCAGAACTTCCTAAGAAGTGACAGCAGAGGCCTGGGTGAAACACAGGAAGATGAGCTTATCCAAAGAGAACTTACAAAGGGGGCAGAGAACGGGTGCAGCTCACACTCCCCTCCTCTTTCACCTGCACTTGGTGTCGCTGCCTAATTCTTCCCCCTCTTCCAGTTCTCTCTCTGATCCATGCCCAACCCAACACAAACTCAGATTTGGAATTAGTGTCTCCTGTTACTGGTGGCTTCCTGGGGCCTGGAAAAGGTCCTAACACAGAATAGGTGCTCAGTAAATATATACAAAGAAGGGAAGGAAGGACTGAGGGAGGGAGGGAGGAAAAGAGAGAGGGGAAAGAAGGAATGAATAAATATCTGGAAAATACAGAAAAGTGGAAACTCAAACATTATTCATAATTCTAACACCAACCTTAATACGAGCAACAATTTTATACAGGGCCATAAATTTAAGGGTTTTTAATATGATGGTAATTATACCATGAACACATAGTAGTTTTCAATGTTTTTATCACTGTGTAAAACTCATTTCTATTAACTGCCTAACTTTCCATTGAGAAGAAATATCTTAGGCTACTTAACCCGATGAATAAGTATGGTAGTTTAATTTTAATAAGTATGGGTATTTTAATTTTTCAAAAGTGCACAGACTTCGTAACTGTTGAGTATCTGTTCATGAAACGTCACCATTGTGTATGATAAGAAGGAAATTTGCAAAATGTATTCTAAAAGTGTTAAGCTGAGCCTTATATTCATTCTGTAGGAAGCTATTATCAAATGCAGAACAGCAAGAAGCCGAAGCTTTAGTCCTTTCTTTTAGAACAGAGTCCAAATCAGTAAGATAGGCGGGGGTCGTGGGACCACCCTCTGAGCCTGTTTCAGTTATAGAGACGGGCAAATGAAGCTGTTTTATTGGACAAGCTGGATTCAG
>NW_006799055.1:5065706-5124107 GCF_000442215.2 Lipotes vexillifer | reverse complement strand
TCTTTCCCTGGATGACGTATCTGGCATTGCATGGGCCCCAGCTTCCCCATCACTCTTAGATGATGAAAATCATCCAGTCCCTAATATGGACACATTTTAGTAACTGAAAATCCTATCCAGGGTAATCATCAAAATGCCAGTCCAATCCAGTGTAAAAACTCTTAAATTTTTATTCTGGTCCATTTGCAATCTCACACTGCAGTTTAGAAGCATAGCTCCAGGCTCAGGTTAACTTCCCCTGAAACAATGCTTTGTGATTTTACAAACTGGTGTGCGCCTGATAGCATATCTTTGATCAGAGGGAAACAATTAATTAGCCCCTTCTGGAAAATGTTCTCCACTTACACAAAGACAAAAGTATAACAAATCATTATTCCTCTGTTTCATGAGTCAGCACAAGGCTGTTTAGCTTGGAAATAAAAAGATGAGGATATTGTGGGCATGCCATTCAGTGAAGTCCTTAAGAATAAGTAAAACCGTAAACGAAACAGGGAGAGGAAAAAGATCTCTAAGGGAGAGAAAACAGCGCCTGCAAATCATGGAGTCAAAAATTGCCATAAAGCTGAGGAACTTCTAATAGTTCCCTACGAAAAGGTCAGAGGGCAAAATTCATGCTGGGGCATAAAAAATATGACCACGCGGTCATGAAGTCTCTATGCCACATATGGAGTGACTGGAGGGGATGGGGAACCCCTTTCAGGTTTTAATCAGGTTAGGCGATCATAGCTACATTTTACAAAGATTCCTCAGGCAGCAGAACTGAGGGGGACTTAAGGAGACAAGACAAACTAGGAACAAAACCAAGGGAAAAATCGCACCCGTGAGATTAAGTAAAAAGCTTCAAAAAGGGCGTCAGCAATGCCAAGTAGCTGAAGTGCCCATAGGATCTGACAACAGGGAGGCCATTGCTGACTTAGTTCTTTGCTCCAAAACCTACAAGAATTTGTAGGATCCAGGGTCGTTATTCAGCGTGGCATACAAGGCTCATCACAGTTTAGCACCAATCAACCTTCTCAGAGTCTTCTCAGGCCACCCTGCCAACCATAATAGAGCCTGTGTCCAAGACCAGCTGATACTAATATGTAACATTGATGGAATACTCACTATGTGCCAGGCACCGACTAAAAACCTTCTGTGATTCAGCTCATTTGATCTTCCCAACTATGCCATGAAGTACATAAAAACCTCAACTGTCAGGTTAGGAAAATGAAACTAAATATCTTACTTACAGATCTACAGCTATAAATGGGAGAGCCAGAATTTGAACCCAGGTCGTGCAACTCCAAAGCCCCAGCACTGTTCAGTGTTCAACTACAGTATTTACAAAATGCAGTCACTTCACTTTGGTATGCGAATTATATCTAAAAATAATAACATTGTAGTTGATGCGAAGGCAAAGGCATTCCCTGTACCACAGTGCGTAGAGTCCCTCTGGGCACAAACATTTGTGAATGTGGCTACTTTGACTTTTCTGGTGAGTCCAGTGGTTTGTCTATTTAACCGTTCTCTTAAGATGCTCTGAGTCTTTTTTCAGAATGTTCGGAACTGACATCTTTGCCCTCAGATACATACAGGAACAGAATGAAATACAAACCCCTTAGAAGGACATTCAAGGGGCTTCCCTGGTGGCGCAGTGGTTGAGAGTCCGCCTGCCGATGCGGGGGACACGGGTTCGTGCCCCGGTCCGGGAGGATCCCACGTCCCGCGGAGCGGCTGGGCCCGTGAGCCATGGCCGCTGAGCCTGCGCGTCCAGAGCCTGTGCTCCGCAACGGGAGAGGCCACAACGGTGAGAGGCCCGCGTACCACAAAAAGCAAAACAAACAAACAAAAACTGATTCACTCTGTTATAAAGCAGAAACTAACACACCATTGTAAAGCAATTATACCCCAATAAAGATGTTAAAAAAAAAAAAAAAAGGACATTCAAGTTCTACTTATCACGCTCATCTCTCGCTCCCCGCCCTCGCCCCAATTTACTCTCCCCCCACCCCCCGCTCCCACCTACCCTTCCGGGCTCTGCTACAGCTCCCCAGCTCTCTCACGTGGTCTCTGCCTGTATCCCCCTTCCTTCCCCGATGTCCACTCCTCCTTCAGATGCACCCCAAGTATCCTTCGCTGGGAAGCCTGGTGCTCACCTTCTAGATGACTTCCCCCGTGGACCCCACAACTCCACCATCAAGGTCTTACGCACAGTGATCCTTTGCACGGAGGATCTGGGCTTCAACCAGTAAGGCAGAGCTTATCCGGCAAGCCACGTTCAATACAACAAGCCAGACAAGTGACAGAACTTCCCTTCTCTTTGTGCCAATGGAGACACGGTGCCTTAACTTTTTTTTTTTTTTTGAAATAACTGATTTTATTTGTAATTGTATATATTTGCTTATAACTTTGACAACAAACATCAAAGAATGTGGCACTGAAATCTCATATTGCTGTGATTAAAAGGAACCTGAGAGCTTGGATAAGGGCAGGGTTAATAATAATAATTTGACTCTGATATCTTATCCCTGAATGCTTTTGACATATTTTATAGTGTTCTTTAAAAGCTCAGTAAATATAGTATGGTATTCTGGATTGGTCCTGGAATGGAAAATGATACTAGTGGATAACTAGTGAATACAAACAAAGTCTGGAATTTAGTTAATGAGAATGTCCTAATGTTGTATCAGCTAGAACTCTTGTGATTGAAAGTAACTGAGGCTCAGCTCAGTGTACAAGGAAAATGGAACAATCATGAGTTTATCTCAAATTAGACTTGGTATGGTACAAACTTCTTTCTCTCTATTCTGCTTCTCTCTCTGTCTCTCTCTCCTCTGGATCCCTCTATGTTGCTCTAAAAGAAAACCTGTGAACTTCACTAAGATGCCATTGTTAGCCCCAACTAGTTATCTACTTAACATTCCAAGCGGAGGAAATGTATGCTTCCCTCTCCAATATCTATGTATGAAAAGTGCTAAAGAGCTAAAATCTATTTTAGTTATTTATTCACCCTTGAAATGATTACTAAGCCTGTTCATCTTGGCCATCCAAACTCATGTGATCAAATAAGAATCAATCAACTACAGGGAAAAAAATCTCTCTTCGGAAAACTGAATCTATGCAGTCATGTCACCAACATGTATGATCTCAAACAGAATAGGGCTTCTTTGCTACATGATCCCATACCATCCTGTATATTCCTCAGTGAAATTATTCTAAATCATCGCAAGTCCGCCTTCCTCATAAGATCATCTCTGGTGACCTGAGTTATGAAATATTGCGTTACTCATCTTTCTATCTCCATGTTTGTCTGATGTTAGTAACTACAAAATATTTGATGAAAGGAGACAGAAAATAAATCAATCTGATGCAGGTAAGAAAAATAACTGGAGTTAGCACAGAATATGTTAATATTCGTTTTTGTTTTTTGGCATTTAAGCAAAATTCATTTTGTTTAATGGAGGCATTAGATTTTAGTCCATGCCTCTGTTTGTTTCTCTGAGGTGTAAGTGACATGTAATATTAGTTTCAGGTGTACAACATAATGATCGGCTATTTGTACATATTGCAAAATGATCACCACAATAAGTCTAGTTACACATAGTTACAATTTTTTTCTTGTGATGAGAACTTTTAAGATCTACTCTTAGCAACTTTCAAATATACAATACAGTATTATTAACTGTAGTCACCATGCTGTACCTTAAATCCCCATGGCTTATTTATTTTATAAAGATGCTCATTTTTAACATAGCTCCTAGATGCTAGCTTTTCTCATCTTTTTTTTTTTTTTTTAATGTATTATCCATTTAACTTGAAGGTGAGGTTCTAGACTCAGCATTTTCACATAATGAATGAGAATCCACTGGAGCATATGGTTTCTAGCCAACAGGTGAAAGAAATCCAGCAAGGCTCTTTAGACCCCATTCAGGATGGGAGTAAGGGTGGCCCAGGAAGCCTGAATGATCATCTCAGACTCTCACTTATTCTTCCCTTCTACACAAGGAAGGAAAATGGAGATAGAGGAGACGGTGCCTTAACTTTTATTTTTAGTTCCATTAAACGTGCTTTGGGAAATGATGTCAAGTTTCTGAATGAACATTCCTCCCTTTCCTCCTTCCAAAGAGGGACTACGAATTCCCTAAACTGCTATAAAAGTTTTGAGAAAATAGGATTGTATAGACTTTACATGATGCTTTTGAATCTATTGTTAATGTGAACGCGAGGTAGTTGTTTGGTTGCCAAAAATCCTGGAGTATTCAAAGACAGCTTTGCCAAAGCAAAATTAATCAGGAAGGGCCTTAAGTGTAGTCATGGTTATATACAGCAATGGGGTAAAATCCGAAAGAACTTTGCATTAGAAAGGAAAACAGTGACTCAGGCCCTCAGATTTTGTAAAGGTGACACATCTTGAGCCACATTAGCCATTTCAGGGAATAGTAAAACCACATATGGTTTCTGAATTCCTCTTCCATTTATGACGACCTTGATTAAACATCCTCTTGGAATGCTTTATAGAAAATACGGAGATAGAGTGAGCTAACTACAGCAGTATGTTCATTAAAATAAACGTACTGCATGCTAATAATTAGAGTGTTTTAATGGAGTCTCGGCCCTAGACACAATGGTAGGAAACTTACGACATAAACCTATAAAACACTCCATCATAAAATTGATGAAATTGAACATAAAAAACGGAAATGGTATGAGCAACGAATACCATGATACACTCTAATACCCTTCCTCCTTTCTTCTGTTTCTTCCAGCTACTGATATTGTGCTTTTCTTTTAGTTTTGTGGGAATTCCTTCTGTTTTGTCCCTTATTTACACAAGTTGCTTTTCTTCATTTTCCACCTGTCTCCATCCTCCACCCCTTAAGTGGAGCCCTGCTCTCACGCCTTTCCATGGGAGGGATGTCACCGCTCCGAGCTCACTTCCTCACCTGTACGACCCTTCCTCAGGGTTACGGTGAGGTGAAAAGGGCTGTCGCTGACCTGGGAGGGTCGCATTTATTCATACAATAAAAATATGTGACAGGGCTTCCCTGGTGGCGCAGTGGTTGAGAGTCCGCCTGCCGATGCAGGGGACACGGGTTCGTGCCCCGGTCCGGGAGGATCCCACATGCCGCGGAGCGGCTGGGCCCGTGAGCCGTGGCCACTGAGCCTGCGCGTCCGGAGCCTGTGCTCCGCGACGGGAGAGGCCACAGCGGTGAGAGGCCCGCGTACCGCCAAAAAAAAAAAAAAGAAAGAAAGGGAAAGTGCTAACATAAAGGAAAGCTCCTGAGCGTCACAGTGTTGTCTTCCATTAAAGGTTTTCTTGGATGAGCACTGCAGCCTCAAGTCCCCGTCAGGAAAGAGACTGCCCTCCTGGTTGATTCTGTGTCTGGTCTGTGTCTGGACTTTACGCTCCCATCAGCTCCATCCCTCACGCCGTCGTGGATCTGCTTCCCTGCCAGGCACATCCCTCCTGCTCACAAGGAGTCCCACTCCAAAGTGGCCCTGGGATCCCCTTCAGGTGAATTTCCCTGTGCCTGTGTGCGTTTAGAAGTAGAATTTATTTTTCTTTCCGTCTCTTTAAACCTTCTTTGGAGAAGACCACGCACACGGGCTAACTCTCAACAAGACGTATCCCTCTCGATGCCAAGGCACTGTCTCCTCTGATCCCCATTTGCTTCTTCCAGCAGGAAGGCAGTGCAGCCTATTCCTCTCTCTCAAGACTATTTCTGTTGCTGTGTGGGCACTAGGTTCAGAGTTTGGGAAGGTGAGTCACCTAACTGCCTCTGACACCGTATCACAAAGACCACTGTTCACTTAAAGCAGTCATTGGGATGGTGAGAAATTCAAAACCACACATAATAATAACACCTGCCATAATGAAACACGTACTGGGCACCAAACACTTCTAATTCAATCTTCACTAAAATCCTATGAGGCATTTTTATTTCTACGTTATTTTTATTTCTATTTTTTATTTTAAAAAAGAGATTCAGAAAGGTTATAACTTCCCCAGACCACACACAGGGCCCAGATCTAACCCCACTCCGTGCAAACCCATACCCTGTCCATATACCCCCACATGGGGTTGTTATTGGTGCTAATAGAGATGTTCATCCTGGGGAAAACATGACTCCAGGGTACATGTTATACTGTTCAAATAAGAGAATGGTTTTCATGTATAAAAATTTCTGTGGCTCCAGAGACAGATTTGGCATTCACTCTAAGGAAAAATATTCCACCGATTAGAACAGTACTCATTTGTATTCATTTATCACCAACCACATGCTGAATCTTTCACACCCACTGTCATATTTAATTCCCAGGTAAGTCTACAAAGAAGACATTATCAGCCACATTTATAAATGAGGATTCAGGACCCAGAGATGGTAAGTAATTTGTCTAAGATTTCCTTGCAAATGCCAAGTGTCAAGACTGGAACCCAGGTTTCCATTCAATTTCCTTATTCTATGCTGCTCCCCAGAATTGAAGTAAAGGGGAAACACTTTGCTTGAAATTCTAAAAATCTCACACAGTCAGCATGCTTTAGGGATAAAATTGCCCTAAAATCTCTCCTAAGAGCTAATTACAATCTTGTATTTTCAAGCACATGGCAATTTTATAGTCTGGCTGGATGTAGGCGGCACAAAAGCCCTCACACACGTGCTGGAAAACACTTTTGAATGAATATGGTAAGTCAGACAAAGACAAATATCATACGATACCACTTATATGTGGAATCTAAAAAAATGGTACAAATGAACTTATTTACAAGACAGACATAGAGTCACAGATGTGGAAAACAAACCTATGGTTACCGGGGGAAAAGGGCGGGGAAGAAATAAACTGGGAGATTGGGATTGACATATACACACTGCTATATATAAAATAGATAACTAATAAGGACATACTGTATAGCACCGGGAACTCTACTCAGTACTCTGTAATGGCCTATATGGTAAAAGAATCTAAAAAAGGGTGGATATATGTATATGCATAACTGATTCACTTTGCTATACATCTGAAACTAACACAACATTGTAAATCAACTACAGTTCAATAAAAATTAAAGATAAATAAGTAAATAAATGTGATAAATATATAAGCATGAATTACAGAATAGAGATATAGACATATCTATATGTCTATATAGATATAGACAGCAAAAAGGGTGAGATTTTACAATTCACTACTTCTTTTCAGTTAATTATAGCCAATTGAGTTACTTGTGTAAAAATACACTCCCCTATGTTTAGTTGTTAAGCAGTGTCTCAGATAGAATCCCTAGACCATAATTTGATTAAACTAACATCCTTTGGATCAGAAGTATTTGAGAAATGAATTTATGAAAAATGGAATCTTTTTTATTTTGTCATATTTTATTTTTAATATTTCTTGCTTACATTCATTAAAGATTTTTAAAAATAGAAAAACATGTTCTTATTTATCTAATGTCTAAATATTTGGACTTGGAGTAATAATGTCAATGAATGATCACTTCAAAGGCTGACCATTGGGGCTTCCCTGATGGCGCAGTGGTTGAGAGTCCGCCTGCCGATGCAGAGGACACAGGTTCGTACCCCAGTCCGGGAAGATCCAACATGCCGCGGAGTGGCTGGGCCCACGAGCCATGGCCGCTGAGCCTGCACGTCCGGAGCCTGTGCTCCGCAACGGGAGAGGCCACAGCAGTGAGAGGCCCGCGTACCGCAAAAAAAAAAAAAGCTGACCATTGTTTTATCTCTGTGCAGAGTCAGCACCACAATAACTTGAAAATATGAATCACAGAAACTGTGTCCACAAAATTACAGATCTGTGAGTTTGTGAAAAACAATGTTCTGTTTTTTCCCTTTGCTTTATATAAAAAGAGGAGCATGCTACAGCCTTCCTCACATGGAAGGGTTTATGAACAGCTTCATGCATTTGCTGTTTGGAGAACAATGATAGTAGTTGGCAGGCAACCACTGCTGGAGGGGACACAAAGGAAATGCTAGTTAAAAATAGGTCGAGAGGGCTTTTTAAGGAAAATTGGGAATGAATCCATAAAAAACCAAAATGACTGAATTTTACCTGATTACTGCAATTGAACAGACGCTTCATCTGTTAAAATCCTACATTTTTGCTCATTTCCCGAACCATTTCAAATTTTCTCTTGATAGGATTTTATTGGATAAACTAGATAGTTATAAAATGGAAAAAGAAGATGTCTATTTACTGACTGCTTCTAAAACTGAATATTTCTGAAGCCCCAGGGACAAAATTTTTAAATAGAGAAAGGGTAGAATAATATTCAAATGTACAGTTTTTCTTTCAGAATTCACCCAAATCTAAATCTAAACAAACCGTATGACTGTTCACTATTTCCATAATCTTTATAACTATAATGGCTAAGTAATTTACATTAAAAACTCATCAATGGAAAACTATTAAGGGCAACTGAATGTAGTTCAGAAAACACATATTTAATGTCCTTAGCAAAGAAAGTTATATGTGTATTTTATCTTGTAAGCCTTTGGTCACTGTCTTGTTTTCTAAATATTTTCCCTTTTTTGGTTAAATAATCTAAAGATATTATAGGTGCAAAACAAATATTCCAGAAAAGAAATGCTGGTCATTCTCTGCAAACCCTCTCCTTACACATCCGGTCGGCCACTGTGTCAAAGTGCTCAGTCCTGATCAACACCTTTTGAGTCTGGCGCCTTAGACCACTCGGCCATCCTGACACGACTGATCAACACCTTTTGAATCCATTCCCTCCATCTGTTCCTGTTGGTTCAGGCCCTTACCCTCTTTTACTCAGACCACTAGGTCAGCGTCCCAGCTCTTCTCACGGACCCAAATCGTTTCCCCTCCGACTAATCCTTCCTGTCGCCACCGAGTTGACCTATAATGAAGCATGACTGAGCCTTTCCCCAGCATAACAACACTCAGTGCTTCAAGTTCAAAGGCTTCAGAGACAGGCTCACCTTTCCTGCCTTGCGCGCCCCCCTCCTTCCTGAGCATCCTCCCAGAGCCCTGCAGAAATGCTCATATTGTGGTACCTTTTTTGCACATTTCCCTGGACATTCTGTTTTAAAGATGTTAAAGTGGGGGGGAAAAAAGCACCAACGGCTAGGCCTGGCTTAACCAGTCAATTGAGTGGACGCAGAAGGTTGAGACAACTCAATCCAGGGAGAATCCATGCTATGAACTGAAAGAATAGGCTAATCCTAACCTAACCCTTTGAGCAGCCTTCACTAAATAATTGTAAGTAAACTGGGTAACATTCATGGCATTTACTCTAAAAACGTATGGTCAAAATTTCCTGTTCCAGAATAGGGAACAAGGGTTCTTAATCATCTCTTATTGTAACATGATCTATGGATCCAAAGAATATGATGATGAGCTACTATTAGTAAAGTGCAGACGTAGAGATGGCCCTCCCAGTGTCTGCCTTTTTCAGTGGCTGTGAGCAGTGGACAGAGAAGCCATCAGTGGCCTCCTCCGTACTTAACACGGTATCTGCAAGACACGCGTCCTCCTCGCAAACCTTCTCTCCCCTCCTTCTGGGGCTCGACTGAAGCTTTAAGCTAAGCCCTCCCTAGTTAAAAATAAAGGTGTGGGGCTTCCCTGGTGGCGCAGTGCTTGAGGGTCCGCCTGCCGATGCAGGAGACGCGGGTTCGTGCCCCGTTTCGGGAAGATCCCACATGCCGCGGAGCGGCTGGGCCCGTGAGCCATGGCCACTGAGCCTGCGCGTCCGGAGCCTGTGCTCCGCAAATGGGAGAGGCCACAACAGTGAGAGGCCCGCATAACGCAAGAAAAAAAAAATAATAAATAAAAAAAAAAAAAATAAAGGTGTGGTAAACATGTGTGGCGGGTCTGTAGCACATCACTGTCTTTTAAAAAACACATTCGCCTTCACCTTTCTCCATGCAGGTGAAAGGAACAAATTAAATACTGCCTGAAATCCATGCATTCGGGACCCTGCACTCCGCCACCACTTTCTTGCAACGTCAGAACGGTCAACTCCTTTCTGTTTTTTTCCCTTTTGTGGGCAGTGGGGAGCAGGTAGCAATTTAACTTTACGTCAAAATGTCAAATGGTTTGGCTGTACCTTCAGAGGTCAGATGTCACAATCATACGCAATCACTTTTATACAGCTTTTCTGTCTTTTATATTTTCTACGATTGTTCTAGGGATTTTGTATTTTCCTATTCACTCTCTGGGGGCTTTTTCTACAGAACATACTTACTTGGTCTAGGAGGTGCTGTAGCTTTCAGATTGAGTTTGCCTCTGAAAAGAATCAGCATTTTGTTTCTGTACTGTTTTTCGATGGCTACTGCTTTCAATCATAACAGACTAGGAATGAGAACCATTTATATTAAAGTTTCACATATAAATCGTTTTGCCTACTCCTTAATTTAAAAAAATCATCTCGAGTCAATTTGACTCTATGCTCTCACTTCTATATGAGATTCCTTCCCCCAGCACCCCTCCCCAGGAGATTCAGTAAATGAGATAATTTAAAAATCCTGTTTCATGCTGGGTAATAAGTTAACTTTCTATTATTCTGAAGAAAAAGCTATAGTTGATTTTTCAGCGAAGGGGACCTTCCTAAGCAGTGTGTAAAGGGCAATGATTCCAACAGCCATGAATGTTAAATAACACATGTGTTTCTATGGCTGTGACTGTTCTCTTCTCCCATCTGGGCCTTCTCGTGACTGCACCGAACTTGCCCCGGCTCCGCACACGTGTCCCTCCTTCCCCGAGAGGAACCTGCCTGGAGCGGAGCAGCCCTTGGGGCTCCTCGGAGGACCACCCTGCAGTTTAAGAAGTGCCCCCCAACACAGCTGTACACCCGGGGCTCTGCCATAAAGACCAGGGGAAAATAAGACGTCTAAGGGTTTGCTTTAACACGCTGACGCAAAGAAAAAGAGGGTCGTGAACAAATGTGGTGGATTTCAATCACCACTGAATCTGCCCATTGGCTATATGGATGTTCATTGTAATAGTTCCCCCTACTTCTGTGGATGCCTGAAATTTCTCATGGTAACATTTTTATCACAAGGTAGAGGGGTAGCAAGGGCAAGCACAGGATTTCTGTCAATTCCAGGTCAGGAGGGTGAAAGCCCAAGCACCCCTCCACATACACCAATACTTTCCCTTTGCCCCATGGGCCCACTCTCCACCCTGCTCTGGGCCCCTGGCCAGAAATCCCCACCACCAACCAAGAAGGACAAGAAAGACGGGTTTGCAACTGCTCATTAGGCTGGGATGGTGGTGGCAGCACCGTTCCTGGGGCACCTGCGTGATGACAGATGCTCTGGACTGTGGGTGAGCCATCAGGGCTGGTTTCTGGAGGATGGAGGGATGAGTGCAATGGTGCCCTTTTCCACATCAGGTACTACACAAGTGTCTTACATTCACAGTCTCTGATCTAACATTACTATAGGCATTATTTTCCCCATATTATGAAAAGAAGTAACTTACTCAAGGCTCCATGACTAGTAAACGGGATTCAAACCAAGTTATGTCTGGCTCAAAAGTTTATACTCTCCCCATTACACAATTTGTTTTCTCTTAAAGGAGCTGGGAGGGTGCTTGTTGAGTTGGTTTTGTTGTGTTTGGATGCAGAGGTAGGTGTCTAAGGAAGAGAGGAAAGAGAAGACACAGAAGGGACAGGATGGGAACCATCCTCCCCTCTCTGGCCACACACGAAGGACCGGTTTGGAGCCTATGAGGACAGAAGGTGAAGGACCAGTGCCATGAAATACTGAATGGGAATAAGTCCATGCAGCACTGCCTCTTTCCTAGGAAACAAAATCAGCACGGGCTTGAGGAGAAGCCATTCCTCTTCCCGACCTACCATCCACAGGTGGCAGTCACTTTGGTCGCAAGGGGTCCACTGGGATCAAGTCTTACTGAGGCACCAGCTGCAGGGGTCATGACAAGTGCCCTTGACCAAGAGGCTCAAGTGGAAAGAATGTGAGCAAATTCGTTCCCGGGCCCACAGGAGATGTCACCGCCCTGAGGACACCCAGAGGTAGCTGGGGAAGAATTTAAGCCAACAGGAAGAGCATGGAGGTTAAGGTCTTACCAACAGGTGAAGATCTGGAACCATGGAGACATGGGTGTAAATATTAATTGACCTTATTTATACTCACAAGCTATTGGAACCTAGGTGGTGCGGAATAATTGCTAATCCACTGTTCTTTCTTTGGACTCTACCTCCCTGGCTCTACTCCGGGGTTACTGCCACCAAATCCATGACTCCATCAGAAGTCAGGGCTGGCAGGTTTGCTTCGTCCTCTACTACGCACCTGCTCTTCCCTGTCTGGGCTTAGTTTTCATACAATTGGACTCAGCTTATCTGCCTGCTCTCCTGAAGACTGGACTCTGCTCTCTCATCTGAATCTTTGTTACTTCGATTATGGGATAGTAGGAAATAAATATTTGGTCTTTGCCTCTGGGTCCTGGCACAGAGCTCCTAAAACTCTCGGAATTTCCTGAGTGATAAGAGTGTTTTCTGTATGCTGATGGCAGGGCCCCCAAATGGCCTCAGATTGGGGTGGGGAGGGGAGTTGGTCACCCAAGGAACCAACCACATGATTAGAGGGTAGGAACTTTCTGACCCGTTCTGATCTCCAGGGAGGGGAGATAGACTAGAGATTGACTTCAACCACCAACAGCCAATGATTTAATCAATCGCGCCAACATGATGACGCTTAGCTGGGAACTCTGGAATGACCACCAAGCTGCAGGAGTTTCCAGGCTGGTAAGCACATGGAGGTGCTGGGATGGGACATACACCTGGAGAGGGCCCGGGAGCTCTGCACACCTGCTGTCCCCAAATCTTGACCTATGCATCTCTGCCATGAGCTGTTCCTGAGTTGTATTCTTTATAATAAACTGTAGTCATAAGTAAAGAGCTTTCTGGGGTCTGAGTCAGTCTAGTGAATTATTGAACCTGAGGGCAGGGGTCCTGGGAATCCCTGAATTTGTAGTGGGGGTACCCCGGGGATCCCGTCCCTGCTGGCACCTCAAGTGAAGGCAATCCCGCAGGACTGAGCCTGTCACCGTGGGGTCTGTGCTAACTCTGGGTCATTAGTGTTGGAATCAGCTTGAATTGCTGGACACCCAGGAGGTACTGGAGAATTAGGGAACCGATGGTTGTTGGAAAGATCCTCATCAGGTTGTCGACATTCATCTTAAATGACATTCCGACACTGCCAGGTGGTCAGGACATTCTCCCAGCCTGCCTGGACAGACTGACACATGAACCAGCATAGAGCCGTCAGGTAAGGTCCTCCTACACACAGCCCTCCTGGCCAGAACTGCTGTCATCTCTCACCTGGGTTGTGACAGCAAACCAGAATGGGTTTCCCCGCCTCTACCCCTGCCCTTCACACAGCAGCTAGAGGGACCCTTTTACAAAGTAAGTCAGACCGTGTCACCCCCTGCAGTGGATTCCCATCTCCTTCACGGCTTCCTCTTCAACCATGACTTTGACTCCCTGGCCTTCAGTCCCTCCCCACCAGCATACCAGTCCCCTCCCCGTTCTTGGAACATGCCAAGCAGCGCCCACCTACGAGATCTGCACGTGCTCCCCTATCTGGAACATTTTTCCCCTAAATAGCTTATGACTAATTCACTCACCTCCTTCAAGTGTTTAGTCAAATTTCATCTCCAAGAGGTCCTTCCTGAGCATCCTATCTAAAACTGTGACACATGTTCCTACGACACCCCATCGGACTCCCACCTCCTTTTCCTACCCACTGTTCCTTTTGTTCCATTGTATGAGGTACCATATAATTTAATTATGTATTATGTTTACTGTGTACTGTCTTCCTCTTTTAGAAAGTAAAAGTCACAAAAGTCAGTATCTACATCCATTTCATTCCCTTACATATTCTAAAGACCAGGCATAATAAATGCCCAACACGTGTTAGTTGAATGAATGACTTTAAGGACAGAGCTTTTGTGGCGAGCAGAACTCTGTGGGGTCTTCCCGGAACAGACCACTCCCACCAAGTCCTCTGCCTGCCTCTTGTCTGTAGAAAAACTATAGCCTCCTAGGCCTTCCCCGAGTTCCAAAGAGTAAATTTAATCAGAGAAGTGAGAAAACGCAGAAAGAAAGGAAAACAGCCAAGCAAGACAAAATAATAATAATTTAGCCATTAAACAAAGTCAAGGACCTTTAGTTCCTCCTCCAGGGCTACAGATGATATTCTGAGCCATGTCCTTTGAGCTATTTTGCAGATACTGAGACCCCCACCAGTTAACTGCATGCTGCCCACAAGCATGGAGACCCCAGACCAGTTGGAACCAGAAGGTTGATGATGTTGACTCCCAATCACTTCACCACCAACCAATCAGAAGAACATCCACGAGCTGATCACACCCTCCAAAAGCCCCCTCCCTCCCCCTGTCTTTATAAACCTTTACCTGAAAGCCTTCAGGGAGTTCAGGCCTTTTAAGCACTAGCTGCCTGGACTCCTTGCTTGGCGCCTGCAATAAATGCTGCACTTTTCCTTCACCACAACTGCGGGTTCAGTACACTGGTTTTACGACGTGTGGGCGAGCGGATCCAAGTTTGGATCGGTAACAGTTTGTCTGAAGGATCCTAATTGAAAGGGCTGCACTGCCATCCCCTGGTTAGATGGACACTCAACACCTTGGATGGACCCTGCAGGAAGATAGCACTGGTCCAGTTGTGGCCGAGCTTGAACCTGACAAGGGCTCTCCACTTGGCCAAACTTTAGAAGGCTCCTCTGAGCCCTCTTTTCAACTAGGCCTTGTCCTCAGGCTCTGTCTTTGAACTGCCTAGACCAGTTTTAGCAAGAATCCTGCTGTCATTTTAGCAAGAATCTCCTCACCCTTGAGATCTGATTAACCCCCCCGCAGCTAACCAAAGTCCTCCTCCCGACCCTTGATACCTTATCACCCTGGCCTACCTTCAGCAAGTATCCTGTCAAGCCAGTTTAGCTGGAATTTCCCATCCTGGATGCCTCCTCTTATTAATTTGCCATCCACTGGCCCCCTCTCTCGGCTCACTGGCTATAACTACCTAGATGTCTTTGCTGTATTATGAGTTAAGCCAGCATAGAGCCGTCAGGTAAGGGCCTCCTACACACAGCCCTCCTGGCCAGAACTGCTGTCATCTCTCACCTGGGTTGTGACAGCAAACCAGAATGGGTTTCCCCGCCTCTACCCCTGCCCTTCACACAGCAGCTAGAGGGGCCCTTTTACAAAGTAAGTCAGACCGTGCCTCCTCCACAATTGCAATCGGTGTCAAGTCCTAAATAAAATCTTCCTTTACCATTTTAACAAGTATCAGGATAATTTTTTCTTTAACCAACCTTATGAATTTGAACAAGTCACATAACTTCAGTTTTCTCATCCATCAAATGAGACACTAAGACAGGATCTCTTAGACATTGTCACCAGCCTGAATCAACCCCAAATGGACCAAGCTCTTTAGCACCCCTGTACCTCGAACTGTTTCCTTAGCATCCTAGGAGGCAGTTTCCCCAAATCTCATCCACCCCTCCATATCCTGGAATCTGCTCTTTGCACTGTCACATACTGACACTCCGGAGTCCCCCTGAAGGCAATGGAAGGGAACCAATCCCAAAGCAGCCTTCAACAAGTGAGACTAACTCAATTTTTAGTTTAATGTTCAGGTGGTATAGTCAATAATATATCTGCTTTTATCTTGGCGTAACATTTTATATTGCTTATCACATAGATAATCTAACTTCTTTTCCCCAAATACTTGCCTAAAGCCAGTTCCCTGGGAAAGCTCTGTGTGTTAATGCAGTGGCTCAGAGCAAGGCCCACGGCCCACACATGCCCCTGAGAACTCGGGATACAGTGCTCCAGAGATCAAGCCCACCCTGGATCCTTTTTAGCTTTAAAACTTATTATCTTGCCCCAGGGACAAAAAGACCAGACAATCAAGTTTTACATAGTTATGGTCTTAATAAGACAGGTTTTAAGTATCTTAATAAAAGTGTGTTTATAGGTTGATGCTCTGATTATCAACCCATATACTCTGCTCTATGTATTCATAAATGTTGCTGTAACCAGTCACTGACATTTTCACTTTAAGTAAATTATAAGTTCTGCGGAAATTCTAAAGTACGCAAAGCCTATAGGATGTAAATCTCTGCAAAGATATTCTCAAAGTTAATTTACACTTTGTTCTAGCTGTAAATAGACTTTATCACCTAGTGACTGCAAAGATCATCTAATCTGTTGGTTTTTTTCACTATATGTTAGATGCTTCAAATCAATCCTGATTGTTGAAAATGTATACTTAGTGTCAGCATCAATGAGTCTATGTTATCACTGCTATTTAAAATAAATTTATAAATGAAATTATTTCTAACAAATCAGCCGACTGATGAGTTGAATGAAAATGAGGTCACCTTTAACTTGAAAAACACACCTACTTTCAAAACTACATGGAGAAAAGCACTACATGGTAGTTTAGAAGGTAGTTTAGAAGGTAAAAAAAGAAAAAATCCAAAGAAATACTGTGATATAACACATATGATGCTACATGAGGGTTCTTCTTTCAAGCTTAAACAATTTAGCACCAGAAATAGAAAATTCATCTCAGGTGACTTCTTATAATATTAGAAATAATAAAATATTCCAATTTGTCAATAAAAGTCAGACCCATTAAGTAGTCTCTATAGCTGTGTGAACCACACATGTGAATGACAATCAGTCACAAAATGAATCCCGATTTAAGAGGTTAAGTTCTTTAGAAAAAGTTACACTTATTTCCTCTGTCTAATGAATAAAAATTTTCAAAAGGTAAAGAAAAAAACCAAATGTTGGGTTTTTTCAATATTTCAAATTTGGAAAGCCAAATTTTAAAAATCTTTTTATTCACTGACATCATTGGGTTACAAGATGTGAAGCCCTACCTGGTCTCTGTGGCCCTAAATTTTGAATTACTGAACACACTATTTGAATACAGCTGTCAAAAATCAATAAAAGAGTATTTTGTTATATGCTTAAGAAAAAAGAAGAGCACAGAGAAATTTAAGGTGTAAGTATAAATATACACCGATACTATATTTTTGCATAAACCCTGAAGCTTATAAAATATGTTCTCATAAAAGAGCAACTAAATTTGAGAAAAGGAGCAAACGTTACCTTTTATCATCATAGTTTATAAAGGAAAAGCAGACAGCTCTCTCTCTCTCTTCTCTCAGCTTATCTGATACAACTCCAAGTACTCCACAGTTGTTATTTAATATTTTCTAAATAATCATATGGCCAGCGAAAGGCACCAATATATACATTTTATGAAGGAGAAAATAGGATACGTCTAGTCAACTGTCCATCGTAAGAGCCACACCAGGAAACAAAATCCAAAACTGTATAGAGAAATGTAAGGAGTGATTGTCAACCACGGCTTGAAGTGTTATCTGCACAATTCCCATTAGAACCAGTGTATCTATGGTTGATTCACTTTTACCTCTAAAGAGCTTTCCTTTGTTTTTGCCAACATATGTTTCAAATGGGAAAACCCAATAAGCCTTAAAATCACAGTGCAAAGTGTTGTAACTTAAAACATTAACTCATTTACCTATTATCCTTGGTCTCCATTATCACTTGGCCTGGAATATCTGTCTGGAAAAACCATGAAAATATTTTTCTTTCTTCCAAGTCTTTCCTTTGTGTTTCCTGTAAGCGTGTACTCCAGTTCAGCTCTGCCTGGCCAGTGAAAAGGCTGTTTTCCCCTCAGCATCCACTCATCATCTGATGTCCGAAAGCGTTGCTGTGTTTTGTATTTGTGTTCCTTAAAGTATGACTCTCCAGTCTCAAAGTGTTGCCTCCTTGCGTTACGCCTTCTGATCCAACAACCCACAGATGTTCTTAAGGTAAAATGGTATTGATCAGCTAATGGGTTTTGGCTTTTCCCCAAAGCAAAGATAAGCTATTTTCATCTGAGAATCTTCCATATTTCTTTTTGAAGGAGTTGGGGAAGATATGTAGACGTTCTAGGGCTCCGTGTTCCTCACCCTTATCTCAGCAAACGTGCAGTACTCCTTGGCGAGCACCTTTCTTCTTGCTCCTGTGATACCTGCATCTTGGCATCACTTTTGGGCTCCTGAAAGAAAAATCAAGGAAGGGTAAAGGACTGGGTAGGGGAAAGTACTCAAAGTAAAGGCACTGACAATGCAGTTCCTAGTGGAAGACTGCCATCGTTCTGAGCTCCAGGGACTTTCTAATTATAAACTGCTGGTTGCACCACAGTCCTGCCAAGTAGCATGGCACTTAGCCTTCCCCTCACCACCGGCAGACACACATCGTAACCACACAAGGCCGTCTCTATAAATAAAGACATGTCCACTTAATTTAGTTTCATGTTCTCACTACCTGCGCATTTCTACTCATCCCTCTAGGTCCCCGGCTTCTTCCAAGTGGAATTTGTGCTTCTCACAATGTGCCTTTTTTCAGGAACAATACCCCTAGATCCAAGCCTATGACTTTACACATTATAGCTCATGTTTGAAAATGAAACATCTACGTTTTAAAAAGAAGAAATTTTACTAGTAATATGCTTAATAACCATTGTTGCCTGCAACAGTCTAACATTTTAAGAAATAAACTAGAAGAAAAAGATGACAAGCTGAAACAATGGTAAGCCAGAGGGATGAATGAAACTGAATTTTCTACCCACTCCTACAAGTATCATGGTTACAAATTCTTTATAATTTTCGAGGCGCCCTCTTAGACATTATCGCAGTTCTTTGATAGAGACGGAAGTGAGAGTCTGGAAGGTGAGTCGCTGTGCCTCAGCGTCCTCGACTAGAAAGTGAGGGACTGAAAATGGGAAAACCAGTTCCTGACTTCTTAATTCTGCTTTTGCTACCCAGCAATGTTTCCCTTTGGACAAAAGTAATGTAGAGATAATCATCTAAGCTATATTTAGAACACTATAGATTCTTGGATTCATTAAAACCCAGGGAAGAAACTCAAAACTCACTGCAAATTCCTCCCCAAACACTTCCCTAGTGACTTGCTATAATAAAAATATTCCTAGGCACCATGAATGAGATTAACGGAAACAAACCAATCTGAAATCTTATTATTCTTTTATAGGAAATCATATATCAAAAAATTTGACACGGGCTTCCCTGGTGGCGCAGTGGTTGAGAGTCCGCCCGCCGATGCAGGGGACACGGGGTTGTGCCCCGGTCCGGGAAGATCCCACATGCCGCGGAGCGGCTGGGCCCGTGAGCCATGGCCGCTGAGCCCGCGCGGCCGGAGCCCGTGCTCCGCAACGGGAGAGGCCAGAACAGTGAGAGGCCCGCGTACCACAAAAAAAAAAAAAAAAAAAAATGAACCCTTCAATTTGAAAGGCTCAGATTCACAGACATTATGTATAAAAAAGTGGAAGAACAGGATTGATTTCTTTATCTGTAGAATGAGACAATTAGAACGTGTTCTAAGTTATCAACGCCTCAAAAATTCTATGATTCTAGACAAGTATATGTACTTTTAACTCATCAACAATTGTGAGAATAGGAAGGAATCCAAATATGCTTTTTTTAATTAATTTTTATTGGAGTATAGTTGCTTTACAATGTTGTGTCAGTTTCTACTGTACAGCAAAGTGAATCAGCTATAATTCACTTTGGTCTAATAATCTTGTCAAAGGGAGAAATGCATTATACAGATGTGCCCTTCATGAACCCGTGCTGGGTCCCAAGGATCACCGTGTCCTAATAGCTCATGACCCCTCGCTAGTAATCCAATCTTCAATTTTAATATTGCTTCTATTATGAACATCTTCCTATTTTAGACACTGGATCCTCTGTGTGTGTGCATCTCCCCAGGACCTGTCTTATTCTCTAATTGCGCAGAACTCACCGTCTGCAGTCGAGTAATTATAAGCCAATGACCACGCATGTGGATGAGAGAAGGCAGTGTGTTGACTGGAACATCAGTTTCCCAAACAACAGTCCCAAATTATAGTCATTTCATAATATTTCTCATATTTGAGATGCAACATACCACTTTGAGGATCTTTGGCCTATTGTGTACCACCTGTTTGATTATTTACTTAATTGTTTTTTTCTTTAAATGACTCTCTACTTAAATAAATGTATTATAAAAGGAAACCCAGTACCATGTTCCACAAATAGAAGGTAACTCTAAAAATAAACAAAAGGAATCTTATTAAATTCTGGTTGAAAACACAAGTGTCCATGAAAAACACTGCGTCTTTGACTTTCGCTTTCCTCATTATAAATGGGGATTAGTAAATTTATGGGGCATTCATTGTCTTCAATGATTTTATTCAGAAAGAAGAAAGGCTAAAAATTAAGTATCCATATCAAGAACTTCAAAAAAAAGGTAATGGGGATAAGCTCAAAGAAACTAAGGTTGAGAGTAGATAAGAGTAGAATTAATGAAATAGAAAACAAAGATACAATGGAAAAGTTAGTTCTTTAAAAAGACTAATAATATTGGCCAACTTGTGGCAAGACTGATCAAGATAAAAGCAAAGAAGAAAAGAAAAATGTTGGAATGCATCAGAAATGAAAAAGATAAGAGAACATTATTTTTTTTAAAAAAACTTTTTTTTTGGCCGCGCTGTGTGGCTTGTGGGATCTTAGTTCCCCGATGAGGGATTGAATCCGGACCCTGGCAGTGAAAGCACCAAGTCCTAACCACAGGACCACCAGGGAATCCCCTAAAAAAAAAAACTTTAAGGTAATGCATTTTCAAATTTTGAAAATGGACAAATTCTTAGAAAAATATAAAGTACCAAACTAATTCAAGAAATAAGTCAAGCCTATTAAACAGTTTCAATCACTGATATTTAAAATCTCCCCTTGAGGAAAACATTAGGTTAGATGGCTTTACTGGTAAGATGTACCAAATATTCAATAAACAAGCAACTCTAAAAGCTACAGATTCTACCAGAGAACATAAAAACAGACAATATGCCCAAATAATGTCATGAGACTGATAATATTCCCAAATCCAATATCTAAACTAGACTGGGACAGTCTGAAAAAGGAAAATTACTGGCCAATCTTACTCATGAACATAGGTACAAAAATTCCAAATACGTATTAGGACGTTGAATGGAGCATGTGTAGTATAATAAAGATAATACTTTATGACCAATTTATTGGACTTATCAGAGGATAAAACTCAATATCCATTAATGAACCCCCCCTCTCCAAAAAAGGAAAGAAAACAAAAAACTTTTAGTAAATAGGAAGTAGATGGGAACTTCCTTAATGGGCAAACCTCACACTGGGCTATCTCCATCTCTAGTAAACAGTTCACTGCAGGCACTGCCAGGACAAGACCAAAAAAAAATGAGAGGGGCAGGAGGAGGGGGGAGGAAGAGGGGACAACAATCACCATTCACAAATGGGACAGTCGAAAAGAATTTCAGACAAATTAACAGAATTAATGATAGAGTTTATCAAGATCCCTGATAGAGTTCAACTGCACTTCCACACATCAGCAAAAGTTTTCTTAAAAAAGGAAGTTTTTAAGACAACCATTTATAATAGCAAGAAAAAATAAGTTACCCTGGAATAATTATAACAAAAGAACTTGTATAAAAATTTTAGATAGAAAATCTATAAACTTGAACAAAAGACACCCTTTTAAAAACGGAGAGATGTATATGATGGGCAGGAAGGCTCAATATCACTGAAATGTCCACTGTTCTCAGACTGATCTTTTAATTCAAAGGAATTCCAATCAAAATCACAACAACCATTTTTTTTTTAAGATTCCATATATATGTGTTAGCATATGGTATTTGTTTTGCTCTTTCTGACTTACTTCACTCTGTATGACAGACTCTAGGTCCATCCACGCAGACATAGAGAATGGATTTGAGGACACAGGGAGGGGGAAGGGGAAGCTGGGACGAAGTGAGAGAGAGGCATGGACATATATACACTACCAAGTGTAAAATAGCTAGCTAGTGGGAAGCAGCCGCATAGCACAGGGACATCAGCTTGGTGCTTTGTGACCACCTAGAGGGGTGGGATAGGGAGGGTGGGAGGGAGGCTCAAGAGGGAGGGGAAATGGGGATCTATGTATACATATAGCTGATTCACTTTGCTGTACAGCAGCAACTAACACAACAATGTAAAGCAATTACACTCCAATAAAGATGTTTTTTAAAAAAAAATCCCAACAACCTTTTAAAATGAAACTTGAAATTCTAAAAGTTTTATGGAAGAACAAGGGGATAAGAATAAAGAAAGACACTCCAGAAGCATGAGGGGAAAGACTTGCTTTACTAAATAGCAAACTAAAATAAAACAAGAATGACTGAGTTGGTATGGCATTCACGCAGGAACAATCAAACAGCAGAAAGCTTAGAAACAGATCCATGCATTAATGGAAACTTGATACATGACAGAGGTGTTTGTCAGTTCAGTGGGGAAAGCTGGACCCTTCAAAAAATGTTACCCGGACAAGCGCTTATCCACCTGGAAACATAAATGTATCTGTACCTCACACTGCATACAAGTATCAATTCCAGATGATTAAGGGCATAAGTGAGAAAATCAAACCTTAAAGTTTCTGGAAAGAAATATAACCCAATATCTTTATGACCTCAGGGTAGAGAAGAACTCCTTAAACAACAAATAGAAAGAAAGCCCTAACCACAGAAGAAAAGATGGCTACATTCAAACCACATTAAAATTTAGAACTTCTGTTCACCTAAAGCAAGCTACATAAATCAGGAGAACATATCTGTCACAGAGACAATCAAAAAAAAAAAAAAAACTTGAAAGTAAAAAAAGATACAACCTCAAAGAAAAGTGGGCCAAAGACTCCAATTTATATATACTCTTTCCTATGCATAGCATTTCCATTTTAAAATGATAAAATTTAAATTTGTACTATATTGTGTCTTCTACAGGGATAATGTTGAAAGTGTTTATAACATGATGAAGAATATATAATGACAGCTCTGTCTGAAGTATTATCTTTAATATCTTTCATTTATTATCATAATAGCTGTTCATTAAAAATGAGGCACAGATGGAATAACAGAGTCTACGTAATAAGATTTTAAAAGAAGAGGAAAGGAAGGGAGGGGAGGCAAGGAGAGAAAAGGGATCTACAGACAGTGTCGCCCCTCACAGCATGGCTTCAGTTTTTGGTGCCTACTTGAGTAGCACCCACTCCTTCCCTAAATACCTCTCTGTTATCAGGGCATGCGCCCAGCCCCTTGTGAAACCTCCCTGAGAACTTATTCCCCAAGCATTCAAAGTATTCTCTGGGGTTCCCAAGATCCACTTGGTGCCAATAAATGCTTCTTCATTAGTATGAAATTCTGCACGTGGTATTTAAATAATAGTACACAGTAGGAGAGCAAAATTTGCCATTTACCATACTAAGTGAAGTAAGTCAGAAAGAGAAAGACAAATACCACATGATATCACTTATATGTGGAATTTTAAATATGACACAAATGAACTTATTTATGTAACGGACTCACAGACATAGAGAACAGACTTGTGGTTGACAAGGGGGAGGGGTGGTGCCGGAGGGATGGATCTGGAGTTTGAGATTAGCAGATGCAAACTAGTCTATATAGGATGGATAAACAAGGTCCTACTGTAGAGCACAGGGAACTATATTTAATATCCTGTGATAAACCATAATGGAAAAGAATATATATGTATGTGTATACCTGAATCACTTTGCTGTGTAGCAGAAATTAACACAACATTGTAAATCAACTATACTCCAATAAAATAAATTTTTTAAAAACTTAGGCTGGGGGCTTCCCTGGTGGCGCAGTGGTTGAGAGTCCGCCTGCCGATGCAGGGGACACGGGTTCGTGCCCTGGTCCGGGAGGATCTCACATGCCGCGGAGCGGCTGGGCCCGTGAGCCATGGCCGCTGAGCCTGCACGTCCGGAGCCTGTGCTCCGCAACGGGAGAGGCCACAGCAGTGAGAGGCCCGCGTACCGCAAAAAAAAAAAAAAAAAACTTAGGCTGATTATGTCTAAGGCCCCAAAGCCTCAGGGAGAACCTCTGACCTTCCCACGAACTGCCTAAAAGAACACAGAGCACCTGTTCCAGGAAGGGAGAATCACCATACATAACTGTATTATGCATGAAGTCTGTCTGTTACCATTCCTCTCTGTGTCCCATTGTCTCTGCCTGGCCCAGCAAACGCTTGTTCACCAAACTCTTGCTTTTCCATCTTCATGTCAGTTGCCTTCCTCCACTTTCAAGTCCCAAACCCCTATTCCCAACCTCCTCTCATGTCTCTAGCTGAGGATGGTATTTAAGGTGAGGGCTTCCGCCACTTCGGCGAGTGACTCAGTTCCTGGGTCTCTCCATGTACACACGTTAATAAAATTTTGTCTGATTTTCTCATCTTAATCTGTCTCGTGTCAATTTCATCCTTCGACCAGCCAGCAGAACTTAGAAGGGGAGAATTTCTTCCCCAGCAGTACCTTACCTATGTGTAGTCCTTACAATTACATGCGTTGTTTCATGTGATCCTCAAGACAACTTTATAAAAGAGGTAGACCAGATAGCTTCCTCATTTTACAGGTTAAGAGTCCAAAGCTATAAGAGGTTAGAGCATGTGCCCACACCCTATAGGCATAGAGAAGGGGACAAGATGACAGAAGTCCTCAGGACCTGTCGGTGTTAGTTTACAGAGACGTTAGCTCTGCTGGCGGAGTGTGAAGGAGCGAGGTTGTGGGCACCATCACAGAGCCTCCTAGGGCAGTAGGAAGTGACAGAGCCCCAGCAGACCTCTTGACCCCCAGGTAAGGGATTTCAACAATAAACCAGGCTGCTTTCATATAATAATATTGAAATGTGTGGAGCGCATCAACATTCACAAATAATTATATATTGTTTATTATATATATAATAAAGGTTATTATATTGTTTTACTTATTCTCATAATTATATATTGTTATATATATTGTTTTATTATATATTGTTTATTATATTTATAATGAACAAGCCTTTATTATATATTGTTTTACTTATTCTCATGATTACTTTGTACTACTTTAAGATCAAAATATGCAGACAAAGAAATATTAAAATGTCTTTCTTGATTCTCAGTACATGCTTTCACACACGTTTATTCGGTTCAACAAACATCCATTTCTTGGTGTGCTGTGGCCATTCTACACGTGCAGATATAAGTAAGCATATATTTAGTTCTATTTCATTTTTATTGTACTAAACTACAGAAATGTTTTGTTCCTTACTGATTATATGACTACCACTATATAGATTTTTATACTTATGTGTTTAATGCTTCTCTTGTGTATAAATCTTCATCTGATAATGCATCCATTTTTGAGTGCTTCAGTGTATCACACATTTACTTTTATAAATCCTTCACAATAACAATGCATGGAAGATAAAAGCTAGTAGCCTTTTTATGGCATCTAATATGATTGAACAGCAGTCTGATGCAATTTAAAAAAATAAGAAATGTGAACATTCAAACTATCCATACTGATAAATTGACAATTCCTCAACAGGACAATCAAATTAATCAAGATAGGATAAAACTGGGTCTTTTTTTTTTTTTTTACTGCTTTCATGATAATTTTGTGCTTACATATTTCATTAACACAGCCAAGAAAATTAGGATATCCTAAATTTTGTACCCAGTTGCATTGCTATTGATAGTAAAACTGTAATGCAGTATGGTAAGGTTATCTTGTAGCGGTATGGTATCTTTAATTTGTTAAAGTGATTTCATAGATATTATCTTATTTCAGTCTCATAACAGCCTCGTGATTTGGTAGGAAATTATTAATTCCATTTGACAGATAAGGAAACTGGTGTTCAGAAAAGTCAAGCACCATGTCATGCTGGGACTTAAACTAAGGTCTTTACTCCATCTCTTACCTTAATCCCACTATTGAGTACCTAACACAATACAGACACTCAAATATTATTTCCTTCTCTGCCCATAGGGTCCCCAAAGGGGAAGGAAGCTGCTCCCGTCATATCACTTTGGGGTAGAGTAATTCAATCGCGGTCACGGCCCCGGGAGTCACATAACCTCTCCGTGCCCAGCCTTCCTCACTGTGACACAGGACAGCTTGCCCCATCTACACACAGAGTCATCATGAACACCAGCCTGAATGGTGTCTAAAAGTACTTAATGAACGGCAGGCCGGTCCTGCACATACGGGATGCCAGTCTTTTTGCTCATGGACTGTCCTCTCACCCACAAAGGGACAGGAAATGTTCATGCTCTTCTCGCCCACTGATCCCTGTTCTCTCATGCATCAGGGGCTAAACAGTCAGTGCCCTATGATGGCTATGAGGCAACAGGCCTGGCCGTCCACCCTGACCAGCTGTGAAATCCCCGCGTTCGGCTTTGACTCCTGAAGCCACTGCCCACGGCTAATACAAGCACAGTGTGTCCCTCCAGTGATTTCTTCACCTTCCCAGCAAAAACACCCTATTGTGGCAACCTGGGCTTCCCTCAGAGCAGTCGGATTTCACACCATATATGATCTCATTTAAGGAGCAGGAAAAAAACACGCTTGTTCCACTTACTCACTGGGGTGAATATTTCTTTGAGTTGCTCTACTTGAAATGGACACTGGCCGGACACCCAGGGCTTAACTCACGGCCACTGTGCCCAAGGGCCCTGTCTTAAGGAAGCAGGGACGTCCAGGGTGCCCCGCCCCCTTCACAGTTCACATGGACCCCCGAGCTCTACCTGTCACCAAAGCTTCAGTTTCCCTAGAAGCAGTCTTTCCACCTATTTATAGCAAAGACTAGAGCCAGAGTTGACTTCAGCGATCTCCTGCCAACAGGGTACACATTCCTCTAAAGCTGGGAATTAAAACTCAACACTACTCGTCATCGTGTTTGATCAGACGCATTCACAGGCAGCTAAATCCTCCGTGACGTGCTGAAAATTCACCCTTGAAAGTCCCTAACGTTACAGAAACAAGGAACCAATATAGACAGACTGCGGGCCCACAGAAAGCCTCCACTGGAATTACCCTCAGAATAATGGTCGTGCTCTGCTTGCTGTCAGAACAAAACATGAGTCAGCACAGACTTGAAAATGGCATCTTTGCAAAACAGAGAAGTCAGATTAATTCGCCCTATAAATCAATAGACCAAAATGTAAGGCAAAGCAAGAATTGCGGCTGTCATTAATTAACAGAACTGTATGGGCACAGTCTACTGTAGGAAAGGTCATGGTCACTATAGTTTTATTTGACCTCAAGTAAACATCCCTGAAATGGAAGATTTACAAAAATGCACTTTACAGAGCCGAGAAGTGAAGTTAAAGGTAAGGGAGGGCTTCCCTGGTGGCGCAGTGGTTGAGAGTCCGCCTGCCGATGCAGGGGACACGGGTCTGCGCCCCGGTCCGGGAAGATCCTACATGCCGTGGAGCGGCTGGGCCCGTGAGCCATGGCCGCTGAGCCTGCGCGTCCGGAGCCCGTGCTCCGCAACGGGAGAGGCCACAGCAGTGAGAGGCCCGCGTACCGCAAAAAAAAAAAGGTAAGGGATACTTATCAGTGGTGTGTGTGTGTGTGTGTGTGTGTAATTGAAGATTTCCAGTAGAAGGTACAGCAGAAAAAATACTGTCTCAAATTTAATAAGAAAAATGTATAACTTATTCCCTTACTGTCCCAAATCCCTTCTATGTTGTACAAATCTTCCTCATCCAGTTTGCAAAAAGTTCCTCAAGAACGTCTTACTCATCTTTGGCCCCCTACTCGGTCAGATGCAGGGCCATGGATACAGAAGGTATTCAATAAAGAATGAATGGTTTAGTCACTTTGGCCCATTTCCAGGTAATAAAAGACACATATACTGTCATAGCATATCTTGAGTTGATCTAGCCTCAACTTTTGGTCCGTGACGGGCAGAGCTAATTGTTGGAAGCATGGGTTTGGAAGGGCTACCACTGGAATAAACTCCTTGGAGTCTTAGGTTTACCTTTAAAAGCTCAATTATCTTCAAAGATAAATTTTACCTAAAAGTAATATGCCATATGGGTGAACTGTATAGCATGTGAATGATAACTCAATAAAGCTTTTAAAAATAATATATTAAAAATAGATTATATGATTGAAATACATCTCTTTTGATATTATCTGACTAATATTATTATTATGTAGCTTTTTGAAGGGAAAAATAACATTCACTCATTCACTTGAAAACCAATGCTTCTCTGGGAGCCTGCCAGGGACTTTGTTCACCAGCCATCTGATCCCAGAGGTGGGGAGGGGAGAGGGTCACTGAGCTATTCTCAGGCCCAGGTAAGGAGAAACTGAGGCTCCAAGAGATGAAACATCAGAGCTAGTCTGATGTAGGGCCCATTTTCAAAACTGCGTTTACCTGACTCCTAATAAATGTATTTAAAGTCTTGGGTATTTTTTTTCAGTCAGTAGCCGGGCCTCTTGGGAAAATGAAGGTACATAATACGTTCTTCAGGATCAGAATTTTCTTAGGATAATCACTGAACTTAAACATTTAATAAACAAAAGTATCAATAAATAAACCCAGGGAAATGTTTGGCATGTTATAGAAAATTGATAAAGATTAGATATAACTTATATTTTAAGTTTAAAAACCTAACAAATTAATATCTTTACGCTCAAAGTAACTATTATTTAATTTATCAGTTAAGATTCTGTTTATATAAAGTTGCCAGACTTAGCAAATAAAAATATGCCCAGTTAAGTTTGAATTTCAAACAAATAACAAATAATATTTTTAGGTTATGTTTATCTTATGCAATAGTTTCTGTAATTTATCTGGTAACCCTATTAGGACTTTTTTTAATGGTTAAATGTATCATTGCATTAAAAACAAGGAGAGGGGTGGGATGAATTGGGAGATTGGGATTGATTTATATACACTACTATGTATAAAATAGATAACTAATGAGGACCTACTGCATAGCACAGGGAACTCTACTCAATGTTCTGTGGTGACCTAAATGGGAAGGAAAACTGAAAAAGAGGAGATATATGTATATGATTCACTTTGCTGTACAGCAGAAACTAACACATACATACATCCCCACATCTCCTAAATGTTTTCTTTATTTAAAAAAAAAAGACTAAACCTCTATTAATATGGTGAAATAGTGCACAAATTCCAGATGCCCCCAAAATTCAAATACAAACTCCTCTCTAGCACTTAGTACTTTAATGAAATAAGGAGATCTATGAAGTTTAAATGACCACCCATAAAAATATCAGGCGGCTTTGACTTATTTTAAAATGTTGTCGTATCAGAACACGTGAAAAGGATATGTGAACTGCAGAGCCCGTATTTTCTTGACTAGAGGATAGACTCGTGGTCTCATCCAGAGCAGAATATTGAAAACGAATGGCTTGTCTGGATGGCATGTTGCTGTAAGCGGACCATAGATTTCCCCTTACAAAACCGAGAAGCCCCATGGCATCCTGGGCTTCACACCGCCACGACCTCTTAGTGCCCTGAGAGGGCACACATGGTGCAGGGGTCACCGCTCAGGGTTGGCAATCTGAGCGCTCACTGATATCCAGCAAGAAAAACGAATTTAGATACCGGCCAGTCAACCCCCTCTTTCTACAAATAAGAAATGGTCGGGGCTCCTCTCTCTTTCAATTTTACATTCTATAATCTGCAAAATGGGTTGCCTGTTTCACAAGGCTGTTGTGAAAATGAAGAGAGACAACATACGTGAAAGCGTGCTATTTGATCAATAATTGTGATAAACTGGAGTATACCAGGCCTTGAAGGAAATTTAAAGACTGTCTACACCATACCTCTTATCTCAGAGCTGAGGTTAAGACTTTCCCATTAGCACAAAGAGAAGCCACAGCCAAGGCAGAGCCATGCCTCTGATTCCCAGGCCAGTGTTTCTTCCAACTTCCTTATGTCTCCTGGCACAATGGCGCCATCCTCGACTTAAATCTGACACTATGTGCTAAGCGCAGAGTTTAAGGAAAGCAAAGGTGGCCAGGAGAAAGGCACGCAAAATAGAAACTAAAACAGTAACGGGATTGGCAATATGAAAAGCCAGTTGCCACCCAGGTTGTCCAAGATCGGAACCGCCACGGGGAATTGTTCCAATTTCAAATCGGCGCCTTTTGCACCGCCCACGTGGACTCATGGCCGGACAGTCAATGTCATCCTCAATTCTGCCATCATACAGGATTTGATGGGAGCCAGAAAAAGGAAATTGGCCTTTCCTCTTCCAGTAGAACGTGCCTGCGGCACTTTTATAAGAGATCCTTAGCAAGTACTGAATATATTTTTTGTACTTAGAGCTGGTGGAAGAAACACTTGGTCAAAAGATCATTTCAACATTCATACCTTTAGGGAAACAGTATGAGAAACCTCTATTTTTTTTGATTTTTTACAATAAAAATTTATTAAAGAATTAATGACAATACATAATAATAAGCATAAATAGTAAAACAGCGAACAAAGAAATACCGAGAACCCAGTCCCCGTATAACACTATATGTGCATTCTTACTGTTAAACATGGTCTTATCCAGTGTGAACAGCAATTTATGCTTTACTTATTTTTGCTTGTCAAAAAATGAAGGATTTTCTTCTTTGCTTAATGAATAACTCTTTTGTTATTTTACCTAGGCTCTCCATTTGGGAAAGAAAATCTTGAAAGTATGCTAATCGTAGTTGAAATTGTATTATAATTGAAAGTCAGTTATGTTGTCATCAGCTTGCATTGTTCTGTTGGAAATAATTGTAAAAACCTGAGCTCCATCTTAGGATGATTATTTAGTCAACAAGGACTCTTTATTGTCATTTTTATCAAGGTGGTTTATTAACGTCTAGTCTTAGAAAAAGATAATTTAAAATTTTGACAACACTTTTTTTGGCTCCTACGTACCTATTCATTAAGGAATCATTCACCTAATGACATAAGCAAAATGCCTTTTCTTTCTCCTATCGAAATGCTTTCTATTTCTTCCATCCACCTGGCTCTGGGATGTCAGCAGTCACAGTGAATCAGTAGAACGAAAGAAGACCGAGGCCCTTAAAAGAGGAAAAATAATCCACATTTCATTGTGCCCAAAGACAATTCAAATCACTAGATTTACAAGAATATTTGAGAAACCTCTTTAGCCTGCTTCCTCACGGACGGGTGGATTGAATGAGAAAATGACAGAACACCCGCAAAGTAGCTACATTTGTGCCAAGTACCGTGCTCGGTGCCTTCAGAGGCACTGGCTCATTTCAACCCTAGAAAATTGTGTGAACAACGTTGAGTGGATTTTCAGGGGTGCAGAGCTGAGATCTGAACCCAAGGCTTCTGAGAGGGAATCCAGTGTAAAGCAGCAATACACAAGATGCTGCTGATGTAAGCCAAAAGTCTTAAAATAAGGCTGTCAATCAGGTTTTCCTTCCTATTATGTGAAGAATAGAAAACACCATATCAATCATGGAAAAGATCTTACAAACCAAGCCAGGAACAAGGAAAATATGGGACTATGGTTTGTTTGAAAGGGAGACCGAAGGAGCCTTGACCTCCACAGAAAAGGAGGCAATTGGCCAGCTGCAAAGCCAGGAAGGTAAAGAAAGGAGGAAGGGACGGCCACGGAGGAAGGAGGAAAAGGAACTGGGTATCATTTGTCCATGATTTGAACAAGGCTGCAGCAAGATTAGGGAAAGACAGCTGGTTAGTCATAAGTAAAACCACTGGGTTATGACAACCATGCATTAACCTAATATGTGTCTGGTTATCAAGGAATAACTTCCGAAAACAATGTGAGAGATTTGCTTTCCAAGTGACAAATAAAATGGGATTAAGTGTCAGTCGCTTATCTGCAAGTGGAGGAAAGGTAAGAGCTTCCCTCAGTATAACTTCAGGGCAGCTCTCCTCAGCTGCGGGGGCGTATGGGCTTGACCTGTATTCTGCCTTTTACTCAAACGAACAGGCTTTCTTCACACAGAGAGAACAAAACCTACACAAAAATTAAAGCCCAAGCTATCGACATGTTAGAAGCAAACACAACACTCTTCACCGAGGTACCAACCTTGTTTTAAGAAAAAGAGTGAGAGATTTTCGTTGCTACTGTTAAAACTGGGATACTCTAAGAATTTAATGATCACTTATTAAGATAAAATTTAACAACTAAGTAAAATGTTTTCAACTAAAAGCAGGATTTTCAGATTTTACTACTTAAGATAACTGCAGTAAGTGGCATCATTTACGAGCATGCTGTTTAAAGGTGAACAATTACTATAAATTAGCCTAGAAGGCACTTGGGGAGTCCCGCTTTATTATTCAATAGCATTCTGCGCTCCACACTCTGCATTACATCAGCAGACCCTTTGTGAGCAAACCCACAGGACGGGGTGGGAATTAAAATGACAAAGCCGGGAGCTCCGAGCATCTCGGCCGCGGGGATCTCTCTAGCAAGGCTGCAGCCGGAGCCTCCCCCGCAAACCGCAGGCTGCGGCCCAAAGTGGGAATCGCCAAAAGAACCCCTAACTTACAGCAACACAGAGCTTTAAAGAAGCGTCTCTGTCCTCTCACAAGGGCGTTTCCCAAGGCGACCGCAGGGCCCGGGCGCCCCGGTCCCAGCCCCGCTCTCAGAGGACCTGGTGACCCATCCCCCGCGGAGCCCGCATTCCCGTGGGCCCCGGCCCGCTCCCGTGACGTCCGGCCGGCCCCTCGCATACTCACCGGTGGCTGCCAGCATCGCGTCCCCGGCCTTTGTGGTCCTTGTGTCCCATCAGCAGGTTCCAGCGTGACTGCCACCGCAGCCGCACTGGTCCAGGCCACCGGACGCCGTGCCGCAGTCAGCAGCTACCCGCCCACACCCCGCGCGCCTTTTTTTTTCTTTTTAAAGAGACAGGACCATCACCAACCTTCGGTTTCAATAATGCTGCAAAATGCGGCTTGGTCGCTCCAACTGGTGGTACAGAGGACACTAAGTGCATTTTCTCTTCTGTTCAAATTACAAAGTTGCACTTAGGAGGAAGGCATGGCTACCAGGAGATCATCTCTCTTGGACACTGGTATACCTAAGGCTGTGTGACCTTAGACAAGTCGGTTGTGGGTTGCATTTTCCCCGTGGAAAACAAAGACTGTGACCGGCCACATCCAGTCTGGAAATCCTATAATCTACTAGAACTAAAGAGCAGCCACACACTTGCTGCTAAAACACGATAATACGCTATGTTTGCCTTGCAGGTTCTAGCTCACAAGGAATTTTTTGTGTTTTATTTGGATTTGGGTAGGAGTTTCCAAAGGTTAAAAAGAGCATTCACTCAAAAGGCTTTGTAAACTGTGAAATGCTATACAGCTGTCAAACGCTCTAAGTTTTCATTGTTACTGTCTATTTAATAATAAAACGATAGGAACGATAGATCAGATAGTATCTATCTCCTTGCCTCCTACAAGAGAAGGATGTGAAATACCAGGAGAGTCTGTTTTCATAGACAGCCCTACCTCCCCTCCCCCTTCTGTGCACTGTCCTCCTCATCCAGGTTCCCGGTGGACGAGTCGGCTTCACCAGTGTGGATCTGGACTGCAGGCTTATCTGGGAACGGCTGGAGCTTTGAAGCTCCGGCTTGCTTTATCTCTGAGGAGAATTTCTAACTCAGCTCAGCAAACTCCAGAACTCTCCCCTGGGGAGACCAACCAGGCCCCCAGTGTCAGAATCACTCCAGATTCAAAGTCACCCGCCTCTGCAGAATGGCCCTGTGCAGGCTGCACTCAGGACACTAAACTGCCTGGTGTTTCCCTGGCATCTTAGCCTCACAGAGTTAGATGTATAAATATAATATCCTAGGAGATGGTAAGGAAGCGTTTTGTTCTAGCAAAATCACTATGTAAAGACAGGTTTCCATCAGGGAGAAATCGTGCTGGGGGCCCTTTTCCCTGATTCTCAGATGGTGCCGCGTGGGCCCTTGGTGGCAGGTGGAGGCCAGCCTGTCCCCTCAGTTCTAACAGCACCATTTCGATGGTCCCCAGGTGAATGAAGCCCATGTTGACCGAGACGCGGGCTCCATAGACCCTGGGAAAATCTGCAATTTCTTGTTCACCTAGCACAGTTATCTGCTCGCAACTCTGAACTATTAGATAAGTTCTAAGTTCTAAGTTTATAACTCCCCACTCCCCAGCCTGCCAAGGAAAGTAGGTCCCTAAGAATATCCCCGGTAGGGGGTGTGGGGATGCAAGTAGCAGAAGCCCAGAGAAGAGCCTGGTCGTGCTGACCTAGCTAGAAAGTCCTCCAGGTGCCAGGAATCCAAGGATAGGGAAAGCTGCGGAGTTGAGAGGACCAGAGAGAGCTGGAGGAGGGGCGGGGGGAGGGGAGGGGAGAGGAAATGTTTCTATGATGAGTGAAATTTGGGGGAGAGACTTAGAGAGTGAATTTCCAGGAAGCCGTGCTGCAGCTTGTGCGGTGTCATTCTGTCCTGTGTCCCCTCATCAGGAGCAAACTTTAGTAAGATTGTTCCCACTTCTCCCTGACACTCTGCTGCCGGGTTTGGGATCCCTCCGAACCTGCCACAGTGCTGAGTCACGTCAGCCCAGGAGCAAGAAGACATTTGGGGAGGGATGCGGAGTCTGCCTCGGGGGTGGAGACCCCCTGGGTGAGGACTGCCGTGTGGCGTGGCCTCTTCCTCGGGGCCCCTGCCCCTAAGCAAGTGCCTCCGTGCCCTCTGACTTCTGTCCCTCCTTCTGGGTCAGTGATGCCATCACCCGGGTCTACCACCCCAGGCCTACGTGCTCCAATTGCTTCTTTGGTATCTCTCGGATACATTCATCAAAACTGGCTCTTCAGGGACTTTCCTGGTGGCACAGTGGTTAAGAATCCGCCTGCCAATACAGGGGACACAGGTTCGAGCCCTGTTCTGGGAGGATCCCACATGCTGCAGAGCAACTAAGCCCGTGCGCCACAACTACTGAGCCCGTGTGCCACAACTGCTGAAGCCCCCGTGCCTAGAGCCCGTGCTACGCAACAAGAGAAGCCACTGCAGAGAGTAGCCCTCGATCGCCGCATATATATATATATAAATATATATATTATGTATAATATATATTATAATATATATAATATATATAATATATTATAATACTATATATATTATATATATTATAATACTATATATAATGTTATATATATTATAATACTATATATACAATATTATATATATTTTTTAAAAAGTGGTCTTCAGGGCCATGTAGACAGGAAGATGGGTCGTGGGCTTGCCTGCCACCTGTGTGCACACAAATGCAGCCAGTTACACCGAATCCCATGGTCTTATGCTGTCACTCATTCGGTGATATTTTTGCAATTAAATGACAAAACCTAGATCTTTTTTCCTTAAATGGCAGTTATTGCCTTACAATAATTAGAAAGACAATGTGGGTTTCTTTTAGAAAATATGACAAGTATAGCCCATAATCCTACCATCTGACGTAACTGCTCTTCAACTTTTGATACATATCCTATTTATATATTTATGTATGTGTCAATTTTGTTTCTGGTTTTCCCACTTAAATTATACTGAGAATATTTTCCTCTGTTATTCTTTGAGAACATACTTTTTAATGCCTGCATAATAACCCTTCTTACAGCTATGCCATAATTTATTCAACCAATTCCCTGTTGTTGGACTTTAGGCTGACATACATGGCTTTCAGAAAAGGTTAATCCATTTTCCCCACCTACTCACGCTGCAAGGAAGCGCCCAGTGAAATACTGGTTATGCAGAGGTCACCCAGTGAAGTTTCAGCGCCTTCACAAGCTTGCACAAGACAGGCCTTTCCACTGTCATGACACTCGCACGTGATTCCCCGTGGCTTTACACTCGTTCTGCAGGCTCCTGAACCCCCATGACCCCCGCCTGCACTGTCCAGATGCACCAGCACCCGCAGGAAACTGTCCATGTTCAGTTAAATTCCTGGTACCGTTCATGGTATTTGGATGTTGTTGTCAAAAGATTTAGACTTTGTCCTAACGATGTTAGGGAGTCAAAGGCTTCTGGATAATTAGTGAATCACGGATATTCTGTGTTCCGGTCCATGATTGGCTGTTGATGCACACGGGTTAGAAGTCAATGTATCTCCACCTCACCTCAAGCTGACCCTAGGAAATAGCATAATAAACTCTCATCTAGAGCCACCCTTCCCCAGAACCACAAAGGCTTAGCCAGAGGAGAAGCCTTTGCCACTTGTCTGGGGCTCTTAAGGAGCTGTGGCACCACCAGGCCTCTGGCTTCTTCTCCTGGAAGACTCCCAGCCATGGCTTTCACCACGGCCCACTCTTCCTTTCCAGCCATGTCTTGGGGCCTAACCCCTCTGCCCACGCGACCTGCATCGTCCAACTCGTACAAAGTTGTATGAGTGTCAGATTTTTATCAACTCAGAGATGGCCATTCAACCTGAGAGACATCAGCTCCATCTCAGCACCTACTCATAATTCTGGAGTCTTAGCTTTCATGCCTTTTTCCCAGTCTCTGTTAGCTCACCTGTGTACAGGGCTCTCTCCATCCCAATAGCTGCTTTCAGCAGCTTAGCAAGCAAACATGGCTTCAACCCCTGTAAACCAGTCAGGGTCTAGGTAAGTCACCTATGACTTTCAGTTTTTTCATCTGTGAAATGGGAATATTACCTTCCAACGTGGGAGTACACAGTGCTCGGCATATAATCAGTAATTTCTAGGTGTTCAAATCGTAGAGGTTATTCGTTTTGTATATTTCCTGCTTTAAGAACTTTCTCAAGTTGAGAAGTATAACTTTAGACCTGGGGGCAAGACACTTGCCCTTAAAAACTACCTACGTTACTTCAGGTCAATTTTCAGAAAATCCCCTTACATTTCTAACAACAGCAGAAAAATGATCCCATGACAAGACCTAAGAAGGACATGGAGCCCCTGAATTGTGAGAACATGAGGGCCATCGGAAAAAACTAACAGACCTACGATCCCATAAGCACGTGGCCCTCAGTACAACTAGGCCGGCAGGGAAGAGGCACCAGCCACGTTGCGGGTTTCCTGTAAGTCCCCACAGCCTCTGGCCCCGGTGGACATCTAGGTATGTGGCCAACATTAGCTGAACAGAGGGGTTTGGGGCAGAGCATGCTATGTGGGGGACCAGACTATGGCACCCTGAAATACGCCACTTTGGCCTAAGGATTATTTCGAACTGACGACAATTGAAAAGCAGTAGACACAGAAAAGCTTTAAATCCTCCTCTTAATCATCAGAGAGGACTCTGGGCTCCTAGCAGCCCACCTTGAGAAAGCCCACCTCCCTTCAGCTTCCCCCGGTGTTTCCCTTCCCACAGTTTGTCATTTTCCTTCGGGTCGTCATACCCCTACACACCCATTGTCCTTTGTGACGAGCCTGTGTAAGCCCCAAGTTCTAACCACCCCTTGGCGACTCATCCTTGAGTTTCTCCAGTGTGTATGGGCACGGGGCACGGCTTATCAAAATTTCTGGGCTTTACTCTTGTGAATCTGGCCTTTGTCAATTTAATGTCAGAGTCCCAGCAGAACCTAAGAGGGCAGAGGAAGGTTATCTGCTCTCCGGCGCGTACAGACTTGTAACTGATTCCCTGAACTATTTTCTCAGCCATCAGTCCCTGGAGCTCAGCTCTGAGTTAACACGCCTGCAGCTTTCTAGTCCTGTGATGTTCCAGAATAACCAGGCCTTCTGAGGCACATTCACATAGACAAAGAGACAAAGGCCATCGTCACACAGCTTCCTTGTAAGTAGCTTTCTGTACAAAGCTAAAATTGGGCTCGTTTTGTCCCTGCTTCAAAATATAAAGGTGTCACAGTGAAGAAATACAAACTTTGCACATCTTAATTACAAGGGACCCAATTCTGCCACTTGATGCTGCGTAGGCAAAATTACAATCGATGTTTACAGTGATGCATGAAACCAACCTAGTCACCTAAAAAACAGAAAAGAAAAAAAAAAAAGCACACCAATGTACAACATCATCAGCTCCTTAGAAAAGGAACACTGTTGTCAATAACCAAAACCTTTTGAGGCCACAAAACGAAACACAGTCTATACGACTAGGAGTTGTCTCAGGTCAGCCTCCCACCCCTTTTGGGGTTTTTTTTTTTCTTTTTAACTTGAAAAATATATCATTTTGAATATATAAAAACCAACCATAATCCTACCACTCAGAAAAGCACTGCTGGCATTTTTTAGTGGGTGGAAATCATTCCAGGTTATTTCCTAGGCGTATGTGTGCAATCGACAACTATTTATTTATTGATCACCCTGTATGTGTAAGGCCCTGTTCCATGCGCTGCAGCAAACAAACAGCAGTAAACAAACGGGCGGGGGGCCCTGCCAGGTGGAGCTTACATTCTAGCGGGGAGAGACCAAATACACACAAATAAACATTTATGTAAGCATAAAATTAAGCAGTATAAGGAGATAATGATGACATTGAGGAGGTGCTATTATAGACAGAGGAGCAGTTGAACCAAAAACTATTTACTGGACACTTACCATATGCCAGCTGTATGAAATACAGAATTTTCAGGCTTAGAATCAGAGTCACAATTCTTAACCTAGTAAGGTTAAAGACAACAATAATCAAAGAAAAAAATAAAGTAGTCGACATTTTCATATATTTCTTTCTTTTTGTTTTTCTTAAACACTCAAAGTGTTAATTTTTAATTACACAAGTAACATCATTGCATTCATCTTGAAAATGACTCAAACGTTACAGCTAAAAGAAACCTTCCTTTATAACACGAACATCCCTCCAGATTCTCATCTCAGAATAACCGTCATCATGCCAAGTGCCTCCTTCCAGAGTAGACCCAGATCCTTTCAATAACGTGTATCACTACAAACACGACAACGTGTCGTATCGAGTCTTCTGAAGAGCACAAATTAGACTCCCCGTCCTGCAAATTGCTTTTTCCACCTAATAATCTGTCAGTAAATAGTCTTAAATTTCATGCCAGTACCCCAATCTTTCTACCCCAATCTTTCTAACTGTTGCATAGTACTCCATACTTAGGATGAATCAGTGTATTTAACTCCTCCTTTCTTGATAGATGTTAAGATGATGTCCAATTTGTAGTATTTAAAAATAAGACAGTACTTGCCCCTTCATGTCCATGTGACTATTTTCCTAGGGCAGGTAATAAGGAGTGGAATGGTTGAAACATAGGATTTAAGTCTTAATATACGCTGAACAATGGCTCAATCCATTTAAGTGCTTGCTTTGGTTTAAAATTTCACTGGAAGTGTATCCTCTGCAAAATTAGAACCACAATATATTCATTGTTTAAGACTGCATTTTCTCCCATATAACAAAATTCTATGAACATTTTTCTTTGTCTTTAAGTGTGCTTTTAAAAGACAATTTTTAATGGAGACTTATTATTCCATTTCATTTGATGTATTATAATGGCTTTTATCAATTTCTCTACTGTTGGATATTTCAGATATATCCAATTGCAGCTATAAATCTTTGTATGCATTTAGAATGATTTCCTCATGCTATCTTCTTTGAAGTTAATAGTGGACCAAAGAGGATGGACATAAGATGTTTAAAGCATCTTATACCAGTTGCCAAATTGGTCTCCAGAAAGACTTCACCAGCTGACATTCCCACCAGCAGGAGGTGGGGATAACCACGTTCATTTTTAGATGAGCCGGAATTCAGCTGTTCTGCAGGACATACTACGTATGAGGAAGTCATGAAGGACTTTGTGAAGGTACGAAATCCCCCCACGATGGAAGGACCTCACACAATGATGTGAGGCAATGCGACAGAATGGGTAAGAACACGCCAGCTGTGTTCAAGCCCCGGCTCCCCACCTACCACTGTGGGTCCTGGTAACACGACTTGTCTTCAGGCATCAGTGTCCTCGAATGTAAGACGGGATGATGACACAGCCTGTGTGCATGAAGCTTTTTGCACAGCACCTGGCCCAGCTCTCCCATAAGTATTAGCCAGATATCATTACATCATTGCCAACTATTTGCCTAGAGCAGCTACTGCTCCACAGAGGCCCTTGGGGGGAGAGGGGAGGTGGTGACATGTGTCAGCCCAGGAGCAGCTGCCTCGGGTCATGGGTGACGTGACTCAGTGAATCCTCTGCCACCACGCCGGACAAATGTTGGTATAACCTCACCGTGGACACATGTGTGGAAGGTGGAGGGGGTGGCCTGGGGACACTCGGTCCCACTCGGTGACACACAAACAGCTGCAGCATCCGAGGAGCCCAAGAGAAGCCTGGTGCGAGGCAGTCTCCCTCCACACCTGGGCCGGGGCATCCTCCCCGCCTCAACCTCCTCCACGCCATTCATCCTTTTAGCAAACCTTGTTTCCGTCCCCACTGTGGACTAAATGTCCGTGTCCCCCCGGAGTTCAGATGCTGGAGCCCCGTCCCCAGTGTGATGGTGCCCAGAGGTGGGGCCTTTGGGAGGGGACTAGGGCACCAGCGGGGAGCCTCACGGCGGGGTTAATGCCCTTGTTGGAAGAGACGGGAGAGATGATCTCTGCATCATGTGAGGACACAGCATGCAGGCGGCTGTCCACAAACCTGGAGGAGGGCCCTCACCAGGAACCCACCACGCTGGCGCCTTGATCTCAGACTCCAGCCTCCAGAACCGCGAGGAATCAGTGTCTTGATTAAGTTGCTCAGTCTGTGGTCCCTGGTATAGCAGTAGAGCTGGCTAAGACATGCCCTTCTAGTGCCAAGACTTGCACTGGGCCCCGGGGATGGAGGGATGGGGACGGCCCCTCCCCAGGGGAATGCAGGTCCCCCAGTAGAGGGAGACACACAGACACAGCAGTGACAGTGCGTGTTTGTAACTGGGTGTGTCCACCCAGGGCTGGGGAGGAGGACAGAGAGGGCGAAAATGATTGCCTGGGGGGCTCCATGTCAAGTAAAGACTGCTATTCTCAAGAGAAGCTTGTGCACAAAATAGCACTCAAATGTGATTTTCATATTAAAAATTAATATTTATTAAAGTTATACATTTGAAGTTTTCCTTTAGCTCTTAATCCAATTCACAAATCTTATTATCTTACAAAAACATAGCATGATTCTAGTGAATTTTAGCAATCTCTACTAAGGAAACTTTGACAACTCAATTAGAATGACATAAATCATTCAGACTTACTAATAAATGCAAAATCTTCAACGTCTTTTTATTTATTTATTTAACATCTTTATTGGATTATAATTGCTTCACAATACTGTTAGTTTCTGCTTTATAACAAAGTGAATCAGCTGTACGTATACATGCATCCCCATATCTCCTCCCTCTTGCGTCTCCCTCCCGCCCTCCCTATCCCACCCCTCTGGGTGGTCACAAAGCACCGAGCTGATCTCCCTGTGCTATGCGGCTGCTTCCCACTAGCTACCTATTTTACATTTGGTAGTGCATATATGTCCATGCCTCTCTCTCATTTCATCCCAGCTTACCCTTCCCCCTCCCCGTGTCCTCAAGTCCATTCTCTATGTCTGTGTCTTTATTCATGTCCTGCCCCTAGGTTCTTCAGAGCTTTTTTTTTTTTTTTTCTTGATTCCATATATATGTGTTACCGTATGGTATTTTTCTCTTTCTGACTTACTTCACTCTGTATGAGAGACTCTAGGTTCATCCACCTCACTACAAATAACTCAATTTCATTCCTTTTTATGGCTGAGTGATAGTCCATTCTATATATGTGCCACATCTTCTTTAACCATTCATCTGTCAGTGGACAATTAGGTTGCTTCCATGTCCTGGCTATTGTAAAAAGAGCTGCAATGAACACTGTGGTACATGACTCTTTTTGAATTATGTTTTCTCAGGGTATATGCCCAGTAGTGGGATTGCTGGGTCATATGGTAGTTCTATTTTTAGTTCAACTTACTTTTAAATGCTACAATTTAATAAACAAAATCGTCTTGAGTATCTAAATAACTCCTACAACTCATAAACTTATAAATGTAATGATTCTTAAGTTATCATAAATGTATACATTTTAGTAAGACTTCAGTATACAACAGCAGATCAAAATGAGCTACTCAATCACACTTTAAATAGAATCATAGAGCTAATCATTGCTCCTACACACCAATTTCTTTCAAACATTACACACACTTAAAATGTCAAACATGCACACTTTAATCCTCAGCACTAAACTATAAATATCACAAAGTTGATTGATTTCATCCCCTTAAAGATTTCTATATTTAATTCACAAGCTTCTTGGGATTAAAAGATGCTTACCTTGTTATAAAGCAGAAACTAACACCATTGTAAAGCAATTATACTCCAATAAAGATGTTAAAAAAAAAGATAATAAGAACCTGCTGTATAAAAAATAAATAAATAAAATTAAATTTTAAAAAAGAAAAATTTTTTTAAATAAAAGATGCTTACCCGCTAAGAAGGCAATTATGTAACCCCAACAATTTTGGAGGTGACTTTTCGGCCTTCTGAGAGTGCAGAACAACAAGAGACAAGAGCTGGGACCTAAGCTCGGACACTTCCCAGATCCAGACTTATTTTTCTGTGACCTCGAAGCCAGGCTGAGCCATACGAATGTGGTCCTGCACCTCTTAGGGAGGGTGCTCGGGGAGCCCACTTTCTCACCTCACCTAATTCTTCTCATCACTCATGAAGTCTACAAAGGCCAATTGGGATGCTCCCTCACCCGTTAGATGTTGTGTCTGACATGCTCACTGGCTAAGTTTACACTTTCCCTTGTCTGATAGAATGAGCATGAGGCCTCATGGAGAAGGAGGCTCATCTATTTCCTGGTGTCTCATATGCCCTCTTGTTTTCTGCCCGCTGTGCAGGGCCCCCCTTGGGTGGCCCCCTGGTATGCTGGGGGCAGATGTGCCATTCTTCCCAACCCTGCCTTCAGTGACATCACACTGGGAGCTTGAGATCAGTCATGGTGGGAGCGTTTACACCATGAAAATAGGTGATGCTACAAACAAGCGCTTTCAGGAAACTGGTGGTTAAATACTCACTGTTGGTGGTGCCCCTGGCAGGCTTGTCACACGCTGTATTCTAGGTCAATCCGTTGATTATTCTCTCCTCCCAAACAAATTTGGTCCATGCCAAGTTGGAGTGTTATAGAACTCTGTACTACTCCCTCTGGTAGAAAAGACTGATATTAGATAAATCAAGTCACATTAAGAATTACTGACAGTTGTTTACAGGCAAGCTGAGAGAGGAGGCCTCTTCCATAGGCTGGTGGGAACACCATGATTTTTTTAACACGTGTCACCCTCTGAGAACCTTCTCTCATTCTCCTCATAACTGTCTTTCGACAGAGCTTTTTCTCTAGTGTCTTTTTGGTTTTATTGTTGTTGGTCCTAATCTTGAAAACAATCTGTTGCCTTAAAAAATGCCACTTTCAAAATGAAGAAACGGAAATCTTTGTAATATCACTGCTCAGAGACAACCGCTATTAATATTTTGGTGTATTTCCCTAATTCTGTTTTCTATCTCTATTTCTACATAGTGTTTAAAAAATAGACACACATGATGTGTCTCACCTGGGACTCCCCCAGCTTAGCGAACATATCCTACACCAAAGTGACCTGACTTCTCTGGCCATCAGACTCAAGGGTGGCCCTTTTTTTTTTTAACATCTTTATTGGAGTATAGTTGCTTTACAATGGTGTGTTAGTTTCTGCTTTATAACAAAGTGAATCAGCTATATGTAAACATACATCCCCATATCCCCTCACTCTTGTGTCTCCCTCCCACCCTCCCTATCCCACCCCTTTAGGTGGTTACAAAGCACCGAGCTGATCTCCCTGTGCTATGCAGCTGCTTCCCACTGCTATCTATTTTACATTTGGTAGTGTATATATGTCCATGCCACTCTCTCACTTTGTCCCAGCTTACCCTTCCCCCTCCCCATGTCCTCAAGTCCATTCTCTACGTCTGCGTCTTTATTCCTGTCCTGCCCCTAGGTTCATCAGAACCTTTTTTTCTTTTTTAGATTCCATATCTATGTGTTAGCATATGCTATTTGTTTTTCTCTTTCTGACTTACTTCACTCTGTATGACAGACTCTATGTCCATAGGGTGGCCCACTCTTAGACCGACTAAGGACCTGCAAGCTGTGGTCCTACTCAAAAGATGGGCTGAGCCCATCAGCGTAGGAATTTGGAACTGGGAGACAGAGGAAGCCAGTGAGTGATGAAATTGAGATGAACGTGTGAGGTATGAGAGAAGCTAAGGAGGGCAGTGTGGACCATGTGCAGGCTGGATTGTGAGACAGCAAAGGCTGTGCTTCGGGAGAGGAAGTGTGGGGTGGAGAGAGGAAAACAGGAAGCAGGTGCAGGAAGAGGTAGATTTCCCTTAACAGGGAAACCAGGAGCCGGAGGAAGGAGCCTTACGCTTGGCAATTTTCCAGATTCAGTTTCCAGGAGATCCCTCTGTCTCTGATTTTCATGAGGCTCCTGAAACCTACTTGAAGCCCCTTTCATCTGAGCCAGGTCAATGTTACTGACAATCAGAAGAGTTACTGACTCAAACAATTTAAGTCTGAATTGACACTTTTTAGTGACTATTATAAAATATTTCCCCAAGCTTTATCTATGTTTTAAAAACATAGTTTTTAATGGCTAAATAATATTTCGTAGTATGGATACATTGTATAAGAAATCTAAATACAACAAAGCTGATTACTGTTAATGCTATCAAAATGAATCCCAGGGTATTGAGAAATCTAAGACCTATGGTTGCCCAGATGATCCAGGAAGAGCTCCAATATTCAAGCATCCTTTTACCCACCAGACGTGGCAACACACACACACCAGAACTGACTGTGGAGAAATCTAGCATGCCTTCAAAAACTTCCTTGAGTGGTGTTTTCCTAACTGAACCCATTACAAATATTTTTATGAGGGCACAGTGGCTATTTTCCAGCTACCCCCTGCCTTTGTAACTCATGTCATAGCTCTGCCTGATCTTAGCCGTGGGACAAGGAAATCCAGGAAGAAGGCCACCATGAAGTCCAGGTGAGCAGATTAGACGCACAGAAACAACACTTACGCCTAAACCCTAAATCTGCCTTTTCTTTCTAATAGATCTACTAGATTGAAAGAACATAAAATGCCATGGTTGTTCTTTATAGGGAAAGCAGAAAGGGCATCAGCTCAAAACTTGGCACCAACGCTTGGTAAAACCTCGAGCAAAGTGTGAGGAATGTGGGCTCCATCCCGTTTCTAAATAGATTATCAAGTGCTGCACTTGTGGGTTTGGAGGTTGTTTGGGAAAATAATCTATCACCTTTCCCTCATGCAAATTTCACCTGCATGGTAACCTGAAAGTTCTCCCGTAGCTCCTCTTTCCCAGCTTAACAGGACAGTTAGTTTTTCTAGCTGAGCTTCTCCCAAACCCCTAAATTCACACCAATCCTCCCACAAAATTCCACCCACCCGGGCTTCCCTGGTGGCGCAGTGGTTGAGAGTCCGCCTGCCGATGCAGGGGACACGAGTTTGTGCCCCGGTCTGGGAAGATCCCATGTGCCGCGGAGCGGCTGGGCCCGTGAGCCATGGCCGCTGAGCCTGCGCGTCCGGAGCCTGTGCTCGCAACGGGAGAGGCCACAACAGTGAGAGGCCCGCGTACCGCAAAAAAAAAAAAAAAAATTCCACCCACCCAGTATTATCAAATACACATGAGAGAGAAAAGCCACAGGATAATTCAAGCAGCAGGAGCATCTCTGAACTTCTTTGAGTGCTTTGCCTTATATTTTTCCATTGATGGAGCTAAACCACCTACGAGGTAAGGGACAATGTTCTAGCTCTTATTTAGTGTTATTTAGGAATGACTGTGGCCCCCTTAGGTCAAAGGTTAGTTCTGAGAAAATGTGAGATAAAGTGTGTAAAAGATGAAGCTTATTTTACAGATAAAATGCTGTCTTTTGCTGGGGGGTCGAGTAAACCAAAAGTTCTGGTGACCAGACGGAACTATGACAGACATGGGCTCCAGTCTGATCTTGACCCTGGGCTAGTCCCTCACCACTCTTGTGATTTGCTTTCTTCGTTTATAACGTGGTTTTACTGATGTATTGCCTCCTTCATCCAGGTTCAATGTATTCTGTATCAGTAACACCTCCCTCACTAAGTTAATGAGAAGATTAAGAGAAGTTTGTGACGTGTCTGCACTAAAAGTGGTCTTAATGGGGAAAAAAAGGTCACTTTCCCAGGGGCCTTACTGAGGGTTTAGTCCCTCTCCCTGCTACTCCCCTAGTTTAATCACTGCCTCAGATGTGTCTCATTTGGCCTTTACATTTTGGCCAGCACAGTGTTGGTAAATAACTTAAATACTTTTTTTAAACTGTCAACATTTAAAAGTTGGAATATGTCACTTTCAATCCAGGTTTCTGGCTTCTCTCGACCAGTGGGAGATCTGAGGACACATGACCCATGTTCTCAAATGACCATCGGTCCACAGTCAGCCCCGGCTGGCAGGGGTGCTCCTCTGGAAGGGGTCGGGCTGGCTTCGCTTCACGAAGGGAACCCAGAAGTACGTCTGCACACCCCACCTTGGGACGTGGAGGGGACCTCATTCATGGAGGGCCAGGGACTACGCCTTTGTCATTTCCTTCCTACCTCACAGCTAACCTCACGATTAAACCAGGCTCACAACGGAGGAAATGGGAGCTCGCAGAGGTCAGGTACCGCCCCCATCCACGCCCACCTAGCGGAGCGCAGAGGTGGAGTCCACACCAGTCCCACCGCGACCCGGGTCCTGAGGTCAGTGGGGTTGTTACCAACCCTTTGAGTCGGGTCCCAGCGAGGGTCTTCCCGCCTGGTTTGCTCATCCCAATAGAACGACGCCCAGTTCGGTTCAGAAGCAAAGGAAAGTTCCATTCTTTGACCAAAGACCGGGCAGGTGGGATCCTGCTCTGGAGGGCAGACTCCCCCAGGGCCGGCTCTGCTGGGCTCCTTTATGGGGTCTCAGCCACGGGGCAGGGGCGGGGCTCTCGCGGGACGGGGTTCTCGCGGGGCGGGGTTCTCGCGGGACGGGGCTCTCGCGGGGCGGGGTTCTCGTGGAGCGGGCGCAGGCGCAGCTGGGCTGCTCACACTCCAGGTCCCGTGCCTGGGGCAGCCTCTCTGCGCACGGCCCACCGCTGCCGCCATCTTGTACTGAGTGCCGGTGTAGCGTCTGCACGCGGCCAGCCGAGCGCTGGGAGCTCTAACCCGACGTGTTAGGTGGATGCTTCTCTGCGTGGCCCTGAGCGGAGATGTCAGCACAGCCATTTGGCCCCAGGAACCCTGGTTTGAGGTGCCGGGCTGCACGCGACCCGCTGTGAGCCAGTGACACTAGACTCAGCACAAAGGAAAAGGAAAAAAGGTTAGACTTGTCTTTATTACCAGATTCCATCTGTGTTTCTCCGGAATTGTGACTGGCCTTTGCCGGTGACAAACCCTTGCTCTACCGTCTGCCCTGTTCCTCACCGTCGAGGTCAGGACGCGGGCGGCGTCCTGACCTGGGTGGAGGAGCCGAGCTGCTCCTCAGCCACCCAGAGGCCTGCGCGGGAGCCCCCGGGGCCTCGGCCCCGACCGTCCACATCCCTGAGCGACCCCCATTTGTCTGACCTCTTGGAGACAGAGGACCCCAGCCAGGTTAAGATACGTGCCCAAGTATCGGCAAGAGAATACGGCCACCGGTGAAATCCTCCTGACAAGGCAGGGCTGCGGGTCTTCGGCCCCGACCCCGAGGCTCACCGTCGGGCTGAGCGTCCCTGGTCGCACGGTCGTGGTTTTCCGGAGGACAAGCTCCAGGTCAGAGGGAGGGCCCCACGGGCGGTCAGGGGACCGTGGCCCCAGATCGTGTCTGTGGAGGCTGGGGCTCGGCGCCCCTTCCTTCGAGTGTGATGCACCCACGGAGTGACCCCTGCCACTTGGGGGCTGATGGGTGGTCAGGGTCACCAAGCGGGATCCGTCCACTTAGGGGCACAGTTCGGGGAACACAGTGTGGCCCGCGTTCATTCACTAGCCTCCACGGCCTCCTAGGTCTCTAGCAGTGCCCCCATGCGGGGCTTTGTCGAGCTCTCCTTCTGTGTAGACCGGGGGACGATTGGATGGACCTGGCCTTGGAGGGGTGAGGGGTTGTTGCCAAGTTACTGGTTCCAGGGCCGCCCTGTTGGCAGTTGCGTCCACCTTGTTGTTTCCCTTTACCACCGCTGCACCCTCTTTGGTGACCCCTACAGTGAATCACTGCTGCCTTTATGGGAAACTGCACTGCTTCTAAGTGCTTCAGTATCCTTAAGCCATGTTTCACCTGTTTATATTCTGCGTCCCTCTTTCCTTCCAAATAGACCGTGTGTGTGTCGGATGGCATTCACATACTAGAATCTGTGTAAACATTCAAGATCTTCCGTGTCCCGAGCTCTAAGGCTCAGGTGAGGGCTGTCAGCCCCACCTTTTGGGCAGAAGTCCCTGAGAAGGCTTCGTGTGTCTATCACTTGAGTCTGGGAGGTCACCGCGTGTCCCCCCAGCCTTTTTCCCCCCATCATAAAACTGCTCCTCTCTGTGGACCATTCCTCTTTGGGGTTTGGGCGACACTCGCTTCCTACCTCGGGGCAGCCGGAATCGATCGTGTCTGTGGTTTCTATACAGTCGTGCTCCAGGGGCCCCGTTTCTGTGTGTAGCTGGGTAGCAGGGTTTAGCGTGTGACAGGTTTTTGTGGTGGCCACTGGGTTGTCTAAAAGCACAGCCTGCACTTGTATCCACTCTTCAGGGGATAGCCACTGTGTTCCCTTAGGACTTAACAAAGCTGGAACCTGGTGTGGGGTCCATATAGTGATTGGATTTGCTCCAGGGAGGTCGACTTGCTCTGTCTGGGGAGGTTTGTCCCCAGCCATTAACATCATCCTCTTGTGCCCTTTGTCTATGGGGACACCACCCTCCAGCTTGCCTCCCATTAGGTGGACAGCAGCCCCCAATTTATGTGAGATATCTGAGATATCTCTTCCCAGCAGGGGTACAGGACATTCGGGGATATACTGGAAGGAATGGGTGAGGGTGTGTTGGTCCAATTTACATTCTAGTGGCTCTAAGAATGCCTGTTCTTGGGCCTTCCCTGATACCCCCATAATATTACAATCTTGGGACCCAGTTTGCCTGATCTGGTGATCAGAACCAAGTAAGTAACATCAGTGTCAACTAAGAATTCGATAGGCTTTCCCCGCACGGCCATTGTTGGCCAGGGTTCCGGGGGGTTCAGGTGGTGTGCCAGCTTAGGAGTCCCCAGCCCCGTCATTCTTCGTCTCTGTGGACCACCTGCCTTCGAGGGCTGTGGCCGGGATCTGCCATTTCTGTCCGCCTTTGGGGGCGGTAGGGTCATTCTCCCTTCCAGTGTCCCTCGTTTACATATGGTGGACTGATTGGGTCCTAGTTTCCTTGGCTTGAGGTCCCTCCGTGGGGGCCGGGGGTCACTTGCTGGAGTCGAGAGTCTCCATGGGCAGGTAGTCCAGATTCCTGGGCTGACTGGCTGACACTGGAGGCCAGCAGCCAGTAGGTGGGCTTGCCGCCGGGCCCCTTTACTCTCTGACTTTTCTTCCTTTATATCTCGGTTATTAAACACCCAGTAGGCAACCTGGACCAGGCAAGAGGTTGGGGTATCTGGTTCTATTTCCAGCCTCTGACGTTTATGCCTAAAGTCAGGGGCACTTTGGGAAATGAAATACGACCTCAGGATTGCATTCCTTCCAGTGACTCAAGGTCAGTGGTGGTACAGATTCGAAGGAATTCCTGGGATGCTCTAGGAATGACAAGGGGTTTTCCATTGGCTCCTGACTGATTTCCTTTATCTTATTCCAGTTGACAGGTTCTTGCCTGCTGCCTGGATTCCCTTTAGGACCATATCTTTATAATAGGTCAGCCTCAATCTTCTCCCCTCTTTTCCATCGTCTCCGTGGTCCCAGTCGGGTTCCTTATCCGGGACCAGTTGATTCCCCGTCTGAAAATAGCATGACCTGCGTTGTTTCTCTTCCCTGTGGCTGCTTCCTCTCAGGCTTTTGAAAAGACCACGGCCTTTTCTTCCCCTTTAGGAGTAGATTGAGGAGGCTCTGGATGTCGCCCCAGGTGCTGGGGATTGCCAGAATTTGTTGCCGACCCTTTTGAGTCCATCCACAGCGAGGGTCCTCCTGCCGGTGTTGTTAGAGCCAACGGAATTGAGACCGAGTTTGGTTCAGAAGCAAAGGAAAGTTTTATTCTTTGATCAAAGAACGGGGAGGTGATGCACAGTGTTGTGTTAGTTTCTGCAGTACAGCAAAGGGACCCACTTATATCAAGACACACAGATACATTCTTTTTCATATTCTTTCCCATGATGCTTTATCACAGAATACTGAATTCAGTTCCCTGTGCTCTACAGTAGGACCTTGTTGTTTATCCACTCTCTATATAATAGTTTGCCTCTGCTAATCCCAAATTCCCACTTCAATCAATCAATCAATCAATAAAAATAAATAAAACCAAGAAAATGGAGAGGCTAGAGCTCCTGCTCTAGAGCACATGCTTCCCCAACAGGCAGAGGAGGGGCTGCATTATAGGGTCTCAGCAGCTGGGAGGGGGTGAGGTTCTCCCGGGGCGGGCACAGGTGCAGCTGGGCTGCTCCCGCTCCAGATCCAGGGCGGGGAACACAGCCTTTCTGCACCAGGCCCACCACCTCCCTATTGGATTGACTGTCATGGGTGGGGCTTCTGCACCTGGCCCCTGGAGTGCTGGGAAACACGTATCTGATGTGAGTTTAGTACGAGGCCTCTTCACACGGCCCCTTGTGAGCCAGTGACACTAGACTCAGCACAAAGGAAAAGGAAAGGTTAGGCTTGATTTCATTACCCACACTCTTATCTTTATTTCCTGGAGTCGTTTGCGGCCTTTGCCGTGACAGGCCAACCTGGGAGATGGGGACTAGATGAAAAGGCCATCCCACTGCTCTGGGTGTGGCCTGGGGGCTCCTCTGGTGCTGGCTCCACTGACAGGCAAGCTGATTCTCAGGGGGCTTCACACTGGCAGATGCTTGGCAAGAACTGAAAACACTCTACATCCTGTTGTCCAAGCAAAAGGGACTCAATTTGGGGCTGGTCTTCCCATGCTGGCGAACCCGGCCACCAGTCTGTCTGGCGACTCGGTGCTGTCTGGATTAGTCCGTGTGTCTGTACTGATGTTGGAGGCATCTGTACTCATATCCACCATCCCAGGCCCGCATTTCCCCAGAGGCCGGGGCACCACCAACCTTGGCGACTCTGCTTCTAACCACGGGGGGGCGCAGCGGCATCACTAAAAAGATTCCCACGACAAAGCTGCTAGAACTCAAGGTTTGGGGAAAAGACTCACGGTTGTGGTGTTTTGTTTTTTGTTTGTTTGTTTTTACGATAAATTGTCCTAATACAAACTCAAATGCAGTTGTTCAAAACAGAACCTGTTCCAATCCCCTCATTTTGCAAATGAGAAAACGAAGGCCAGAAAGCTCCAGGGCCTCAGCCTCCCAAGGTGCACAGGAAGTTGGTGGCCACCTACCCTGCAGGCTTCTCCAGAGGATGCAGCATAACCCAGCCAGGGTCTGGGGCTAGGCGAGGGCCATGCACAGCTCGAAGGACACAGGGAGGCTCGATGACAGCAGCCCCACTGTGTGCCATGGAGAACTGCCCAGGAAACCTCAGCATCATTTCCAGATTGGAGGAAGTCGTAATGTAATGGGAAAATCAAGGAGTGCACAGCACAGGAAGAGTGGATGATGGAAGCACATGGAGCCCAGAAGGGTTTCACTGGCTGCAGCTGCACCAGTAGGGCCAGCAATCACCCTCAACCTCCTGGCTGCCATGTTTGCACGGAGAGCTCCTTCCCTCCATGCAGAGTTGATGAGCTCTGTCTGTTCTTGAGTGTCTGATGAAGAATCCAACTTAAATGATTATTAGGACAGGCCAAAGCAGGGCAGCGCTGCCCACTGAAGACCCTGCATGCCGTGGGCAGCTAACGCAGGAGTTTGTTGAAGGGAGCCCACCAATGGATGGAGCCTAAGGACTGATTATCTGGGCTAGTGCATCTCTAGCATTCAGACAAATCCCCATTTAAAATTTTTATTTTATTTACACTTTTGCTGCATTTAGTCATGATCATTCTAAATCAATTGCTGTGGTCTGTGTAATTTTATTAACTATCTTTTCTTACATATACCTTGTGTACCTTTCCAGGGTAATGCAGTAAATAAAGAGGAAAAGAACTTGAGAGACTGAAGCACTCAGAATGAGTCATTTCCTGGTTTTCACACCTAATCCTGTACTAGCGTGGATGCTGTATCCATGGTTAACCTCATGAGGAGGCAAGCTGTTCACCTCTCATTTCTTTAAAGATGTGCAGTCCATTTCTTCTAGAGGCAAATAACCTAAAAAAAATTAAGCTAGACAATAAAAGATAGTTATGCTTTATCATTTCTATAAATTCTGCCCTTCTCCAAAAATTGTCTTGATAAAATTTACCCAAAAAAGCATATGATATCATATTTATAGAACATTCCATCCAAAAACAGCAGAATACACTTTCTTCTCAAGTGCTCATGGAACATTCACCAGAATAGATAATATCTTGGGGCACAGATCAAGCCTTGGTAAATTTAAGAAAATCAAAATCATATCAAGTATCTTTTCTGACCACAACGCTATGAGACTAGATATCAGTTACAGGAAAAAAATCTGTAAAAAATACAAACACATGAAGGCTAAACAATACACTACTTAATAACCAAGAGATCACTGAAGAAATCAAAGAGGAAATCAAAAAATACCTAGAAACAAATGACAGTGAAAACACCACCACCCAAAACCTGTGAGATGCAGCAAAAGCAGTTCTAAGAGGGAAGTTTATAGCAATACAATCCTACCTTAAGAAACAAGAAACATCTCAAATAATCACCCTAACCTTACACCTAAAGAAATTAGAGAAAGAAGGACAAAAAAACCCCCAAAGTTAGCAGAAGGAAAGAAATCATAAAGATCAAATCAGAAATAAATGAAAAAGAAATGAAGGAAACAATAGCAAAGATCAGTGAAGCTAAAAGCTGGTTCTTTGAGAAGATAAACAAAATTGATAAACCATTAGCCAGACTCATCAAGAAAAAAAAATGAGAAGACTCAAATCAACAGAATTAGAAATGAAAAAGAAGAAACAAATGACACTGCAGAAATACAAAGGATAATGAGATTACTACAAGCAACTCTATGCCAATAAAATGGACAACCTGGAAGAAATGGACAAAGTTTTAGAAAAGCACATCCTTCTGAGACTGAACCAGGAAGAAATAGAAAATATGAACAGACCAATCACGAGCACTGAAATTGAAACTGTGATTAAAAATCTTCCAACAAACAAAAGCCCAGGACCAGATGGCTTCACAAGTGAATTCTATCAAACATTTAGAGAAGAGCTAACACCTATCCTTCTCAAACTCTTCCAAAATATAGCAGAGGGAGGAACATTCCCAAATTCATTCTACCAGGCCACCATCACCTTGATACCAAAACCAGACAAAGATGTCACAAAGAAAGAAAACTACAGACCAATATCACTGATGAACATAGATGCAAACATCCTCAACAAAATACTAGCATACAGAATCCAGCAGCACATTAAAAGGGTCATGCACCATGATCAAGTGGGGTTTATCCCAGGAATGCAAGGATTCTTCAATATGTGCAAATCAATCAATGTGATACACCATATTAACAAATTGAAGGAGAAAAACCATATGATCATCTCAATAGATGCGGAGAAAGCTTTCAACAAAATTCAACACCCATTTATGATAAAAACCCTCCAGAAAGTAGGCATATAGGGAACTTACCTCAATATAATTAAGGCCATATATGACAAACCCATAGCCAATGTCATTCTCAGTGGTGAAAAACTGAAACCATTTCCAATAAGATCGGGAACAAGACAAGGTTGCCCACTTTCAGCACTATTATTCAACATAGTTTTGGAAGTTTTAGCCACAGAAATAAGAGAAGAAAAAGAAATAAAAGGAATCCAAATTGGAAAAGAAGAAGTAAAGCTGTCACTGTTTGCAGATGACATGATACTATACCTAGAGAATCCTAAAGATGCTACCAGAAAACTACTAGAGCTAATCAATGAATTTGGTAAAGTAGCAGGTTACAAAATTAATGCACAGAAATCTCTGGCATTCCTATACACTAATGATGAAAAAGCTGAAAGTGAAATTAAGAAAACACTCCCGTTTACCATTGCAACGAAAATAATAAAATACATAGGAATAAACCTACCTAAGGAGACAAAAGACCTGTATGCAGAAAATTATAAGACACTGATGAAAGAAATTAAAGATGATACAAACAGATGGAGAGATATACCATGTTCTTGGATTGGAAGAATCAACATTGTGAAAATGACTCTACTACCCAAAGCAATCTATAGATTCAATGCAATCCCTATCAAACTACCACTGGCATTTTTCACAGAACTAGAACAAAAAATTTCACAATTTGTATGGAAACACAAAAGACCCCGAATAGCCAAAGCAATCTTGAGAACAAAAAATGGAGCTGGAGGAATCAGGCTGCCTGACTTCAGACTATACTACAAAGCTACAGTAATCAAGACAGTATGGTACTGGCACAAAAACAGAAAGATAGATCAATGGAACAGGATAGAAAGCCCAGAGATAAACCCATGCACATATGGTCACCTTATCTTTGAAAGGAGGCAAGAGTATACAATGGAGAAAAGACAGCCTCTTCAATAAGTGGTGCTGGGAAAACTGGACAGCCACATGTAAAAGAATGAAGTTAGAATACTCCCTAACACCATACAGAAAAATAAACTCAAAATGGATTAAAGACCTAAATGTAAGGCCAGACACTATCCAACTCTTAGAGGAAAATATAGGCAGAACACTCTATGACATAAATCACAGCAAGATACTTTTTGACCCAGCTCCTAGAGAAATGGAAATTAAAACAAAAGTAAACAAATGGGACCTAATGAAACTTAAAAGCTTTTGCACAGCAAAGGAAAACATAAACAAGATGAAAAGACAGCCCTCAGAATGGGAGAAAATATTTGCAAATGAAGCAACTGACAAAGGATTAATCTCCAAAATTTGCAAGCAGCTCATGCAGCTCAATATCAAAAAAACAAACAACCCATTCCAAAAATGGGCAGAAGACCTAAACAGACATTTTTCCAAAGAAAATATACAGATTGCCAACAAACACGTGAAAGAATGCTCAACATCATTAATCATTAGAGGAATGCAAATCAAAACTACAATGCGATATCATCTCACACCAGTCAGAATGGCCATCATCAAAAAATCTACAAACAATAAATGCTGGAGAGGGCATGGAGAAAAGGGCACCCTCTTGCACTGTTGGTGGGAATGTAAATTGATGCAGCCACTGTGGAGAACAGTATGGAGGTTCCTTAAAAAAAATAAAACTACAGTACAACCCAGCAATCCCACTACTGGGAATATACCTTGAGGAAACCATAATTCAAAAAGAGACATGCACCACAATGTTCATTGCAGCACTATTTACAATAGCCAGGACATGGAAGCAACCTAAGTGTCCATCGACAGATGAATGGATTAAGAAGATGTGGCACATATATACAATGGAATATTACTCAGCCATAAAAAGAAACGAAATTGAGTTATTTGTAGTGAGGTGGATGGACCTAGAGTCTGCCATACAGAATGAAGTAAGTCAGAAAGAGTAAAACAAATACCATATGCTAACACATACATATGGAATCTAAATTTAAAGAAAAAAAGGTCATGAAGAACCCAGGGGCAAGACAGGAATAAAAATGCAGACCTACTAGAGAATGGACTTGACACTGGGAGGGGGTAGGGTTGGCTGGGACAAAGTGAGAGAGTGGTAGTGTATATTTGGACATATATACACTACCAAACGTAAAAGAGATAGCTAGTGGGAAGCAGTCGCATAGCACAGGGAGATCAGCTCGGTGCTTTGTGACCAGATAGAAGGGTAGGATAGGGAAGGTGGGAGGGAGACTAAAGAGGGAGGAGATATGGGGATATATGTATATGTATAACTGATTCACTTTGTTATAAAGCAGAAACTAACATTGTGAAGCAATTATATTCCAATAAAAATGTTAAAAAAAAGTATGATAGACCTAATAAAAGAAGAATGAGATGGGAGCTAAGGATCAAGAGGAAAAGATACAGTAAATACAGTAATGCTAACATGTAACATAGTTTCTATAACTGAGTATGAAACATGACTGAGCTTCCTGGAGGCCAAGGCAAAAGTGGAAACGAGAAATATGTAATAACAGCAGCAGGCAGAAAACATGATTTTTTAAAAAATTCTTCTTCCTTGAAACCAAATCTAAAAATAATTGGTGTATGTAAGGATTCATACGATGGCTTTAAGTGAAGAAATGATGGACAATATCCTCCATAAGAGTTTTGCGGTAAGAATTGATAGTCCAGCACAACCAGTAAAGTTAATCCTGAGAGTGGCTGGGCCAGCCTAAGTGAACTTGTGAAGAAAAACTCAGAATTCCAGCCAATGGAGGCATGGAATTAAGGTGGCTGTTTCTTCTACATCCTTGTGCCTGGAGCCAGGTATGAATGCTGAAGACAGCTTGTTCCCATATAAACTCAGATGGGATTGGTCAAAACAGGGTCTTGCAAGAATTCAGCATCTCTAATTTGAAATTATAAATGCTTCTCCTGGGCCGTGTGTCTGGCCCCTTGGCAGGCACTGGGACACCCACGCCAAGCTGTCTAAGCGCGTCCACTGGCAGCTCCAGGAACCAACAGGGGACATCTCAACGGTACGTGTGTGACACTGCTTTATTTCATCATTTCATCTCTGGGTTGAATTTTGAGTAGGTGTGCATTGCTCTCTTTTTTTAAGGTAAAAAGCAATGAGAAATGCTGTGGTTTTGAAATTAAGTGAGCCCTTGAAAAATATCAGCTTTGTTTGGCTTCGGGTTTTGTTTTTTCCTATACTCTAAGTTTCTCTTCTTGGCAGCAAAATATCTAATTGAAAACTCAGCACGCCCACTGACTCCCCACTCCTTCAAAAAAAAAAAAATCTGTGGAAAGTTTTCACTAACTGAGAGAAGTTTTCAGTTTGGTTTTATTTTTAAATGATAGTCATTTACTTAATCTTTTCATCATTTGTAATAAATTAATCAATTAACACCCGTGTATCAGTTTCTAATGTGTCTAATATTGCCCTGAGCTACAAAAAAAAAGATAATTTCTTCTATTCTCCCAAATATCACAGTCTTGTTGGAGAGGAGAAACTGAGACATGTGATACAGTTAGAGGGGTAGTAAGTACGAATATGTGTCAGATCCCCAAGTGCAAGTTCAACAAAGGAGGGACCATGGTGGGAAGGATTCAGGGTCTTTACCCGTGCGATCATTCCTCATGCCTGAGAGAATGAGAAATATCTGAGAGCCCTGCTGCTCTCAGCCCTTCTCCAATCTGACAAATATTTATCCAGATCCAAATCTCTCCCCAAGTTTCACTGTGGCTCCTTGTAAGAACAGGAAAATCCTGCCCATGAATCATACACTGGGAACTGCACAGAACCCGGTCGGCTCTGAGCTCATCAGCTCACGCTGGGATTCCTGAGCACAGGCTTGCGTTCCCATTCTCAATCCTCCCTTGGCGACCTTCCACTCCAGCATCATCTTTTGTGCAGAGAACCAGGCACGTTTCTTGTCAGCATCGATCCTGCTCCCAGCCAGGTATGTAGATGAGCACCAGGATGTGAATCTGTCAGAGGGATTCCAGCCCAGCCTTCTCTCACAGCTGGGACGCTGGCCGAGTCATGGGTACAACCTGATCAGACATGAGGCTGACAGGTACATTCTTTATAATTATGGTCCTGTTTGAACTTTCACCTCATCAAAAATGTAACAACCAACGAAAGAAGAAATCCCTTCTTCTTTCTTAGTGTATTTGTATTTTTTCAAAATTTTATGACCACTGTTGAGGAAAGGAGTAAGTTTTGGAATTACCGAAACAACATGTTGATGGCAGCAGGGTGCCAGCTTCATCAGCTCCCCCATCCCACTGAGACCCCTTGACGAGCCAGGGGACAGAGACTGGGCAGCAGCGGAGGTGAAATTTACTAGGTAGGACCTTGGGTTCAACTGACAGATCTGCTGCAGTCCTATCAGCCCTCTCGGGAATTACAATGCAGTTCAACTTTGTATATTTCAAATATGAGAGCTCAGGACTGACAATAACTGGCCCTCATTCGCTCAGCAGACCTTTATTTCACACTGACGGTGGCCTGGTTCTGGGCAGTGTGGTGAGGATGTTAACAAATGGTCCTGCCCTTTGGGTGGTCACTGTTTTATAGGGCATCTCTGAAAGCAAGAAGGAAGGAAGGTCCCAGAGGGGTGGCCTTTGAACTAAATCGGTCTTTCAAAATAAGTTGGTCAGTCGAGTTGGACAGAGGGAAAGA
>NW_006799055.1:5059730-5065696 GCF_000442215.2 Lipotes vexillifer | reverse complement strand
GGGAAAGAGAGTTTTGGAAGATGGACCTTTCAGAGAAAGCAGTTAACTTGAGCCAAGGCATGGGCACAAAAAAGCCAGAGCATTTGCAGAATTTCAGAATTTCAGACTGGGTAGAAGGAGCACGAGAGGGGCTTTGAAAAGTATGGCTGGAGAGGTAATGAGAGTCCAGATCTCATGTTGCACAAAGGACCTCTTATGCTACCCAAAGGAATTTGGATTTTTTTTTTTTTTTTCTTTAGGCATAAGGAAGCCATTGAAGGTTTTTAAATAGGCAGCAAAGTAATCAGATTTACTCTTTGGAAATAAGAACTCCTGATTAGTTAATGAGCTCATATTTCTTTTCTTTCATGTTAGCTATTGTTTTATTTGTTGGTCTTTAGACTCTATTACTGATTGAAATAACAAAATGACTGGGGTTAAGAGGCTATGCCACTTAACCTTCCAAAGTCTTAGTTTCATCTGTTTTTAAAATAGTGGTTATATTATCTGCTTTACCTTACTAAGTTTGATGTAAGAGTGAAGTAAGATGAAGGCCGATCAACTGGCTTGTGGTACTGTTGTCACTGGTGTGCCTGTTGGACTCTGTCAGTTAGCTGGTACCAAGCAGGTACCAGATCAATCAGTGTTTACTTTCAATGGGGAAAGGATAGTCTTTTCAACAAATGATGTTGGAACAATTGGATATTCACCTGCAAAATATATTTATGGACTTACTCCCTTACCCCATACCATACATAAATATTAACTCAAAATTGGCCATAGATCTAAATGCTAAGCACTAAGTCTATAAAATTTCAAAAAGAAAACATAGAAATATAGGAGAAAATTATTGTGGCCTTGAATTACACAAACATATCTTAGATATGACACCAAGACAAAATTCAAAAGAGAGAAATCGGTAAATTGGATTTTGTTAAAATCTAAAAGCTTTTCAAAACACATCATTAAGCAAATACAAAGATAAGTCTCAGGCTGAGAAAAATATTTGCAAATCATATATCTGATACAGACTTGCAGCTCAAACAACTCCATGACTCTATAGAGAACTTTACAACTCCATAGAAAGAAAACAAACAATCCAATAAAAATTGGACAAAAAACTTGAACCAAAAAATATACTATGGATAAAAAATAAGCACATGAAAGCTGCTCAGTATTATTTGTGGTTAGGCACTCACACACATTTGTTGAGTGAATGAAATATAGAGAGAGACAACTTTATAATATCAGTTGTGGCTCTTTCGGGTGAGAAAGAGAACAATGATGATGTCATTATTAGCCAAGTGAGCCTCAAATGAGTTAATCCAAATAATTTACATCAAGGTAAATTTTTAATCTAAAATATTTATATATTTGAGGTAAAACTGGTAAATTTCTTCTTAAATTATTTGGATAATAGTTCAGGGCTCCCCTGGTGGTGCAGTGGTTAAGAATCCACCTGCCAATGCAGGGGACATGGGTTCGAGCCCTGGTCCGGGAAGATCCCACATGCCACGGAGCAACTAAGCCTGAGTGCCACAAGTACTGAGCCTGCGCTCTAGAGCCCATGAGCCACAACTACTGAGCCCATGCACCACAACTACTGAAGCCTACCTAGAGCCCATGCTCTGCAACAAGAGAAACCACCACAATGAGAAGCCCGTGCACCGCAACGAAGAGTAGTCCCCACTCAACGCAACTAGAGAAAGCCTGCATGCAGCAACGAAGACCCAACACAGCCAAAAATAAAATAAATAACATAAATAAATTAAAAAAGAAAAAAAAATCTTAGTTCAAAAACTTGAGAGATGTTATACCATACCATTTTCTATCTTGGCTGTTAGAATTTGTGTGTGATTTGAGGATCCAGACCTCAAGTTGATCAAGTTCAGGATCATACTGAACAGGTGTATTCACCTCCCATCCCTCCTGAGAGCCCTGGGAAGTGACAGTGTAGCAACACAAAGGGGAATAAACCCATACAACAGACAAAGTTAATGAGAGGGATTTCAGTAGACAAGACATTTCAACACATGCCCAGAGGACAGAAAGCAGATGGACAGGGCAACAAAGGAAGCTGGAGACCAGAATATAATAACTGGGGACCCTGTGGAGTCTCCCCTGTGGAGGCCTGGAGAATCTCAAGCCTCAGAAATGCGAGGTACAGTGGGCGTAAGTGAAGGAGAAGGCAGAAGAGCAGAGGGGATGATGGGCTGTGTGTCTTTGTGGCTGCTGTGCTGTCACCTCTCTTCCACCCCCTCCCCACCCCCTCCCAAGCATGTGGAAGGCCAACATTGCCACTATTAAAAATAGTGGTAAAGGAGGTGGGTTTTTTTGTTTTTTTTAATTTATTTTCTTATTTATTTATTTTTGGCTGCATTGGGTCTCTGTTGCTGTGCATGGGCTTTCTCTAGTTGCAGTGAGCGGGGTCTACTCTTTGTTGCTATGTGTGGGATTTTCATTGCGGTGACTTCTCTTGTTGCAGAGCACGGGCTCTTAGGTGCATGGACTTCAGTAGTTGTGGCTCGTGGGCTCTAGATCGCAGGCTCAGTAGTTGTGGCACGTGGGCTTAGTTGCCCTGTGGCATGTGGTATCTTCCCAGACCAGCGCTCAAACCTGTGTCCCCTGCATTGGCACGCAGATTCTTAACTACTGCGCCACCGTGGAAGTCCCTAAAGGAGGTTTTTGTGAAAGAGACTGTACGAATTTACCTAGGAAGATGTAAATCTTCTGTCCTAGATGCTTCGTTACAGAGACTCCTTTTGGCATCACGGAGTGGGGGTTGACTAACCCAGTCGAGCCACCTGTGGTGAAGGACCAGTTCCTTTTTACAATTTTTTAATCCATTGCAGACTGTTACTTTTTAGAATACAGTGGAAATGAATTACTAGAAATGATAAAAATGTAAAGGCAAAGACATGCCAAGTACAAGCCCAAACGTTTTATCATTAGATCCAAGAGACACACAAGATTGCATTTCAGTCGGTGTAATCAGAACAAACAAAATGGGGGGAAAAGAATTATAAAAATGGTACATATTTATTGATAGTGAGCATGTAGTTTTTGTCATTCCGTGGTTGTAACTAGAGGTTATAAAAGAAATAGTGATTGTCTACACTTTAAACCTATAAGCATTGGATGGACATCACATATAAAAATATTGAAAGTTTTTATTGTAAAAAGTGAGCCTGATTCTTGCTTTTAAATGTGTTTAATCCATGCTGGATTATCAACAGTGCTATTTGCAGAGGATACTACATACCTAAACTGTTTCCATGTACTTTTTTCTTTATTTTTTGAAATAAAATTTACACACCCAAAAACTTTCCATTTTAAAGTGTACAATTCAGTGGTTTTTAGTATATTCACAGAGTTGTGCAACTACCACCACTATCCAATTCCAGAACATTTTCATCCCCCCAAATGGAAACTTTATACTTGTTAGTGGTCATTTCCCAAACTCCCCTACCCCCAGCCTCTGGCAACTGCTAGTTGCCTTTCTCTCTTTATGGATTTGCCTGTTATGGACATTTCATATAAATGGGGTAATACAATAAGTGGCCTTTTTTGTCTGGCTTCTGTCACTTAGCATCATGTTTTTAAGGTTCATCCATGTTGTAATGTGTATCAGTACTTCATTCCATTTATGGCTGCATAACATTCTGTTGTATGGAGGGATCACAATTTGTTTATTTGTTCATCTGTTAATGGGCAGTTGAGTTGTTTCCACTTTTTGGCTATTATGAACAATGTTGCTCTTAACATTAACATACAAGCTTTTGTGTCAAAATATGTTTCCAGTTCTCTTGGGTATATCCCTAGGAATGGAATTGCCAGGTTATGTAGTAATTTTCTGACTTTTTCAGGAACTGCTGTTTTCCACAATGGTTGCCCGTTTTACATTCCCACCAGCAGTACATGAGGGTTTCAGTTTCTCCATATCCTCGCCAACACCTATTATTTCCCCTTTTAAGTAATCATTATTATAATGGGATGTAGCTGTTGTTTTTAGTGTGTGAAATGATAAATCATTGTAGATTTGATTTGATTTGCATTTCCCTAATGATATTGAGCATCTTTTCATATGTTTATTGTCCATTTGTATGTCTCCTTTGGAGGAATGTCTATTCAAATCATTTGCCCATTTTAAACCTGAATTATTTGTCATCTTCTTATTGAGTCGTAAGAAATTTCTTATATATTCTGGATACTAGACCCTTATCAGATACATGATTTAGAACCTCTTTTCCCATTCTATGGGTTGTCTTTTCACTCTCTTTATAGTTTCCTTTGATGCACAAAAGTTTCTGGTGTTGATGAAATTCAATTTCTCTAATTTTTTCTTTGCTTACTTGTTCTTGGGGGTCATCTCTAAGAAACTATTGCCTAACCCAAGGTCATAAAGACTTACGTACATGTTTTCTTCTAAAATTGTTATAGTTTTAGCTCTTGAATGTAGATATTTTATCCATTTTGACATAATGTTTAAATATGTTGTGAGGCAGGGGTCCAAATTCATTCTTTTTGCATGTGGTTAATCAGTTGTCCTGGCATCATTTGTTAAAAAGAGACTATTCTTTTCTCCATTGAATAGTCTTGGCACCCTTTCTCAAAAAATCAATTGACCATAAATGCATGGGTTTATTTCTGGACTCTCAATTCTACTCACTGTTCTATATGTCTGTTCTTATTTCAGTGTCACCTGTGTGGATTACGGTAGCTTTGTAGTACATTTTGAAATCAGGAAGTGTGAATCCACCAAGTTTGTTCTTTTTCGAAATTGTTTTGGCTATTCTATGTCCCTGGTATTTCTGTCTGAATTTTAGGATCAACTTGTCGATTTCTGCAAACACAGTGGCAGAAATTTTGATAGTGATTGCACTGAACTGTAGATCAATTTGGGTAGCGTTCCCATCCTAACAATATTAAGCCTTTCACTACACAAACATGAGATGCCTTTATATTTATTTAGATCTCCTTCAGTTTCTTTCAACAATGTTTTTTAGTTTTCATGTATAAGTCTTGCACTTCTTTTATTAAATTTATTCCTAAGTATTTTATTCTATTTTAAATGGAATGGTTTTCTTAATTTCAATTTTGGGCTATTCATTTTTATTGTATGACACAATTGATTTTTGTCTATGGTCTTGTATACTACATACTTCCTGAACTCATTTATTAACTCTAATAGATTTTTTGTATGTGGAATCTTCAGGGTTTTCTGTATATAAGGTCTGTCATCTGCAAATAGAGACTGTTTCACTTTTTCCTTTCCAGTCTGGATGCCTTTTATTTTATTTTCTTACCCAGTTGTCCTGGCTAGAATTTCCAGTACAATGTCTTGTTCTTGAACTTAAGGGGGAAAGCTTTCAGTCTTTCACTGTTAAGTAATATGTCAGTTATGGATGTTTTGTAGATGCACTTTATCACATTGAGGAAGTTCCCTTCAGTACCTAGTTTGTTGAAGGGTTTTAATCATAAAAGGGTGTAATTTTGTCAAATGCTTTTTCTGAATCAATTGAGTTGATCACATGGACTTTTTCCCTTTATTCTATTAATGTGGTATATCACACTGATGGATTTTATATGTTGAACTGCCTTGGAGAGAGAGTTCCTTAAACATCTGAAGGCAATAAACCTCTGAATCTTTGTGGGGGGCTGGGGTGCTGCATGTGCATGTGGGATAATACCTTTAACCCTCAGACAGGCAGCTTAGAGCTCTCTGCCTTAGCCTTCACTTCCTGCTGGCACAGAACCTCAAGGTCAACTAGAGGGGAGAGCTTTTATAATAATAAATTACACAATAATTTGAATGTGTCATCTACACGTAATATAAGTATATTGTACAAGTATATATATTTATTTGTAAATATTTATGCACCCAATATAGGAGCACCTAAATACATAAAGCAAATACTAAGAGACCTAAAAGGAGAAATAGACAGCAATACACCTCTTTTTTTTTTTTTTTTTTTTTTTTTTTTTTT
>NW_006799055.1:5048410-5059691 GCF_000442215.2 Lipotes vexillifer | reverse complement strand
CGGTATGCGGGCCTCTCACTGCTGTGGCCTCTCCCGTTGCAGAGCACAGGCTCCGGACGCGCAGGCTCAGCGGCCATGGCTCACGGGCCCAGCCGCTCCATGGCATGTGGGATCTTCCCGGACCGGGGCACGAACCCGTGTCCCCTGCATTGGCAGGTGGACTCTCAACCACTGCGCCACCAGGGAAGCCTGCAATACACCTCTTTATACAAAGAAGCAAATTATATTTTATAAACTTTGTGTGGACGATACATGCCACACATATTTGATAAACATGTATTAATGTCATGTATATTCAGTTTATTTATAATTATTTATAAGTTATAATTTATGGATTTTTATAATTCATTTATAATACATATAATACATTAATTTATATGAATATGTGCATTTTAATAATTATATAAATTTATAAATTTCTTACATTTATATTTTACAAATTACCAAGCTCTCCAAGATTAAGAGCTGGGCCAACAAAATGGAAGCCCTGAGCAGCAGGTTGGCTGCTGTCCTGAGGACTACCTGGCATACCTGTGAATGCCTACAAACTGATGAAGCAGCTGACCACAGACTAGCAGTGCTGGAGGACCTTGTCCTGCAGGACTCAGCCACAGGTTTCACCGCCGACCTCTCAGTGCAGTGGCAGTCCTTCTCCACTGTGGAAGTCAGCAAGGCCCTGGATCCAGACATTATTGCCAAAAGGGAACTTCCAGGAGCCAAAGACCAGGCAGTGCCAAGTGTGGACAACTCCTTTGGGATGGCCTGTGATGAGGCTTTCTGGGGGTGCCACCATGGCAACAGTATGCCACAGCTGCTCATACGCCCTTCATAGAGGAGGACACATGAGACAGCCCACACCTCATCAGGTACTACAACGTCATGTCTGACATGGAAATTGAATTTATTAAAAATAAAAAGGCTGATGAAACATGCTGACGAGAAAGTACACTGAATTAAAGCATCCATAAAAAATATGGATGAAGGACCTGAATAGACGTTTTCCCAGTTATACGAATGGCCAATACATCCATGGAGGGGTGCTCACTACCACTAATCACTATGGAAAGTGCAGATCAAAGCCCACAGTGAGGAGCTACTTCACCCGGTTAGAACACGGCCGTCATCAAACAGACGAAACACAACAGGTGCTGGTGAAGGTGTGGAGAGAAGGGAACCCTTGTGCACTGTTGCTGGGAAGGTAAATTTTGGTACAGCCACTGTGGAGAACAGTATGGAAGAGATCAGATTTGTGGTCACCAGAGGCGGGGGGTGGAGGGTAGGGGAACTGGATGAAGGTGGTCAGAAGGTACATACTCCCAGTTATAAGACAAATAAGTCCTGAGGATGTGATGTACAACATGATGACTATGGTTAGCACTGCTTTATGATATGTTTAAAAGTTCTTAAGAGAGTAGATCCTAAGAGGTCTCATCACACGGAAAAAAATATTTTTTGTATCAATATGAGGTGATGGATGTTAACTGAATTTATTGTGGTAACCATTTCACAATATACATAAGTCAAGTGAAATATACATATATTTTGCTGTATACCTTAAACCTATGCAATGCTGTATGTCAGTTATATCTCAGTAAAACTAGGGAGGGAAGATAAGGAGGAGAAAGTTTACAAAATAAAGTACATTTCTTAAAAAAAAGAAGAAATTAGTAGTGCACTGATCTACATTCTGTCATAATTTCTTTATTGTGAGTAAAATATTTTCCTGTCCTATAGCTGAGTCACCAAAATATACTCCTATACAAACCTTAAATGCAAAACCATATTAAACATGCCAGCTTGGGTTTCTCAGCATTCTGTTAAAATGCTACAAAATTATGTATTTGAGCATTCTGAATTTCCCTACTTGTCTCATTGTGGACCAGTAGCCAATGGTTTGCAGACCAGCACCAGTGAAGGAGCCCACCTAGGAGCTCTTCCCTGAGCAAAGCCCTCACACATGTGAAACTCCAACTTCCTCTTCCACAGAGGGTCCTGGGAGGAAAATGGACCCATCAGGCCACAGCCAGGGAATCCCTCACCACCTACCCAGAACAGTCACCTGCTTCATTCACTCATTTATTGATTCATACATGCATTCAATGAATGAGAATTACCACAGGAGGAAAATTAACACCCAAAGAGAGATTTCCCAGGCAGTCCAGTGGTTAGGACTTCTTCCAATGCAGGAGGTGTAGGTTTGATCTGTGGTCGGGGAGCTAAGATCCCACATGCCTCCTGGCCAAAAACCCAAAACATAAAATAGAAGCAGTATTGTAACAAATTCAATAGAGATTAAAAAAATAAATAAAAACACCCAAAGAAAGTAAACAGAGCAAGTGACTCTGGAGTAAAAAAAAAAAAAAAGATTCAAAGAACAGAAGAGAACTTTAGAAGAAAGTTTAACTGAATCATTAAAGATTCAACAAGAGATATTAAAGAATTTCTTGGATTCAAGTAAGTTTCCTTTTGAAACATAAAAACAAAAACATAATGTCTTGAAAAAGAAAGCAAAGATAAGCATTTGGAAATGAAAAATATGATTGTCAAATAATTTTTTTTCAAAAGAAAGAATTTCAAAGTTAAAATAACTTACACCAAGGGGTGGGTGGTGGTGGTGGTGGGAGGGATTAAAGGATGAATGAGATGGGAAAGTATTTAAAAAGAATTAAGAGAAGTAGGCAGTCCAGGACATCTAATATTTGACTAGCAAGAGTTCTAAGAAGAGATACCAGAAAATGAAGGGTAGGAGATCATTCTTTTAAAGTGTGAAGAGGACAAAACTTTACTCAGAACCAAAAATGTTCAGAGTAAATGGGACCATAGAATTCCAAGCAGGACAAAAGAAATTAGAAGGCTTGAGACTCATCTTTGTGAAATTTCAGAACAGTAATAATAATAGGAGACTTAGCAATATTCCAAAGAGGAGAAAACAGACCATCAACCAAGGAGAAGATTTCAGCTGGCATCAGGTTTTTCTCATAAGCCACACACACGTTAGAGAATACTGAAGCAATGCCTTCAAATGCAGAGGAAAAATTATTTTGAAACTTTAATAATTGGCCCAGACAAACAATAAACTATGCAAGGGAAATAAATGCATTTTAAGTGATACTGGAAGTTCACCTGTCACATCTTTTTTCTCCAGAATTTACTGGAGAATATACTCTAGTCAACTGAAGGAGAAAGCCAAGCAGACTCACTGTGGAGGCTACTGAAGGTCCAGATGGAGTGGAAGACTCCAGATGATGGCACATGAGTTTGTCCCAGAAAAAACTCAATTAAAATTAGAACAATTAAGGACTCTGGGAAAAGGAGGACTTCATGCAGTTAGTGTGACAGGCAGATAAATTTTAGGTTACAGTGAAGTTATATTATTCCTTTTCCAACAAGAAGTATACAAATTTAAAACTTAGGGAGGGGAAAATGGAAAGATGTGAAGACTGGCTCAGATGTGACACTTGTACTGTGTGAGCTTTGAGCATCTACTGCAAGTACAGAAAAGGGGTTCATTTGACTGTCATGAGGCCCATTCCTCTTGGACACCACCGCAGTTCTGCACTGGACACTTAGAGAAGGGGTTGTTAACCGGAAAATCCACCCAGTGCTGTAGGAGCAGTGTTTACAAATTCATAAAGGCTGCCCTTGACTTTCTACTTTTAGAATCAACCTGCAGACATTGAAGACTTAATTATAGTTGCAGAATGAAAGGTAAAATATTATCAGCCTTAATAAAGTCATAACTGTCAGAAGTTGTCAGTGAACAAGGCTAAGGAAAAAGAGGGAAGATTGTAAGGCATTTTATATGGCACAAGGGAGTCAAAAACATTAACAAATGTTGATGAAACAAAGAAATAGACTATGTTGCTTAATATGACAACAATAACCAACATAAAAATTTTTTGAATTGTCAAAAAATTGTCAAGAATTTAGAGAAGTGGAAATGGGGAAAGGCAGTTCTATAAGTGAGATAAGTCTTTATCTTTTGTATCAGGAAGTAAATAAATATTGTTTTAAATGTATTGGTCACTTGCATTTCTGTGAAATGTCCAGAAGAGGTGAATAAATCTATAGAGACAGAAGATAGAATGGGGATTGCCCAGGGCTGGGACTGATAATGTGGGGTAACTGCAAATGGCGAGGAGGACCATTTTGGAGTGATAGAAATGTTCTAAAATTGGATTGTGGTGATGCTTACACAACTCTGTAAATTTACTATAATTCATTTCATTGTCCACTTAAGTGAATTTTACACATACATTATACATCAATAAAGCTGTGTTTAAAAAAGAACTGTTAAAAATTGACAGTTTATTGGAAGTTTTAGCCACAGCAATCAGAGAAGAAAAAGAAATAAAAGGAATACAAATTGGAAAAGAAGTAAAGCTGTCACTGTTTGCAGATGACATGATACTATACATAGAGAATCCTGAAGATGCTACCAGAAAACTAACAGAGCTAATCAATGAATTTGGTAAAAATTCATTAATACAAAATTAATGCAGAGAAATCTCTTGCATTCCTATACACTAATGATGAAAAATCTGAAAGGGAAATTAAGGAAACACTCCCATTTATCACTGCAACAAAATGAATAAAATACCTAGGAATAAACCTACCAAAGGAGACAAAAGACCTGTATGCAGAAAACTATAAGACACTGATGAAAGAAATTAAAGATAATACAAACAGATGGAGAGATATACCATGTTCTTGGATTAGAAGAATCAACATTGTGAAAATGACTATACTACCCAAAGCAATCTACAGGTTCAATGCAATCCCTATCAAACTACCAATGGCATTTTTACAGAACTAGAACAAAAAATTTCACAATTTGTATGGAAACACAAAAGACCCCGAATAGCCAAAACCACCTTGAGAAAGAAAAATGGAGCTGGAGGAATCAGGCTCCTGGACTTCAGACTATACTACAAAGCTACAGTAATCAAGACAGTACGGTACTGGCACAAAAACAGAAATATAGATCAGTGAAATAGGATAGAAAGCCCAGATATAAACCCAAGTGCATATGGTCACCTTATTTTTGATAAAGGAGGCAAGAATATACAATGGAGAAAAGACAGCCTCTTCAATAAGTGGTGCTGGGAAAACTGGACATCCTCATGTAAAAGAATGAAATTAGAACACTCCTTAACACCATATGCAAAAATAAACTCAAAATGGATTAAAGACCTAAATGTAAGGCCAGACACTATAAAACTCTTAGAGGAAAACATAGGCAGAATACTCTGTGACATAAATCACAGCAAAATCCTTTTGATCCACCTCCTAGAGAAATGGAAATACAAAAATAAACAAATGGGACCTAATGAAACTTAAAAGCTTTTGCACAGCAAAGGAAAACATAAACAAGATGAAAAGACAGCCCTCAGAATGGGAGAAAATATTTGCAAATGAAGCAACTGACAAAGGATTAATCTCCAAAATTTGCAAGCAGCTCATGCAGCTCAATATCAAAAAAACAAACAACCCATTCCAAAAATGGGCAGAAGACCTAAATAGACATTTCTCCAAAGAAGATATACAGATTGCCAACAAACACATGAAAGGATGCTCAACATCACTACTCATTAAAGAAATGCAAATCAAAAACAACAATGAGGATATCACCTCACACCAGTGAGAATGGCCATCGACACGTGGTTTCACAACCAAAGCTACCGTCCCTGTGTAGAACTGCTGTCTACAGTGGCAGCTGGATTTGAAGGTGCAAGACCAGGAGCATTTGCGATGTGAACGTGTTTTGGCACTGAAAGTACATAGACAGAGGAGAGAAACAAGGTTTGAAATGTGTAGAACCAGAAACTAGTCATATGTGAAAGAAACAATGAGAAGAGCTGTCAAATTTGAAAAAAAAAAAAAAAACTAAAAATAGCACTACCATACAACGCAGCAATCCTACTACTGGGCATATACCCTGAGAAAAGCATAATTTAAAAAAAAGAGTCATGTACCACAATGTTCATTGCAGCTCTATTTACAATAGTCAGGACATGGAAGCAACCTAAGTGTCCATCGACAGATGAATGGATAAAAAAGGTGTGGCACGTATATACAATGGAATATTACTCAGTCATAAAAAAACGAAATTGAGTTATTTGTAGTGAGGTGGTTGGACCTAGAGTCTGTCATACAGAGTGAAGTAAGTCAGAAAGAGAAAAACAAATACCGTATGCTAACCCATAGATATGGAATCTAAAAAAGAAAAAAAAAAGTTCTGATGAACCTAGAGGCAGGACAGGAATAAAGATGAAGACATACAGAATGGACTTGAGGACATGGGGAGAGGGAAGGGTAAGCTGGGACGAAGTGAGAGAGTGGCATGGACATATATACACTACCAAACGTAAAACAGCTAGCTAGTGGGAAGCAGCTGCATAGCACAGGGAGGTCAGCTCGGTGCTTTGTGACCGCCTAGAGGGGTGGGATAGGGAGGGTGGGAGGGAGACGCAAGAGGGAGGAGATATGGGGATATATGTATATGTATAGCTGATTCACTTTGTTATACAGCAGAAACTAACACACATTTTGAAGCAATTATACTCCAGTAAAGATGTTTTAAAAAAATTTGATGGGTCAAAGAACAGATGCAAAAGCACATTATTTAGAAAATGTTAGGTTAATGTTATGTAACCAACAGGAGTAAAAATAGATGTTTTCAAGAATCATCTAGGAACAGTGGGGCATGGTGAGAAAGTGAAATGGAGTCTGTTGCTTATCATTTATGCTTTTCTATGCTATTTGATTTTTTTAATCAACACATAAAAATTAAAATATTTTTAAACATTTAGATTCATTGATGCAGAAAATAAATTCCTATTTTTAATCTTTTAAAATTTAAATATGAGTAATGATGCCATTGAGTAAATGAGCAGATTTTTTTTTTCTTCTAAAGACCAAGGCCAAGTGGCACACTCTTTTACAAGCCACCATTAGTAAGTCGATAGAGGGAAGAGCTCAGCTGAGCATAGTCAGAAGTGTGCAGCGCTCCCAGAATAGAACAGTGTAAAGGAGAATAAGCAACTGACCATCCCAGGAACAACATTTGGTACAGCTATGCTAAGTGGTTGCCATGGATTAACAGATCAAACATAAATAATTTTCAGGGAAGCAAGTGCCCTAGGAAACGAGATGACAAGTGAAGTTGATAATGTTCTCAGCTGTCTTCATCTGTTTGTGTAAGAACGATGCCAAAGTAATCATCTGTATGCTTGGGTTCTGAGCCCCCTAAAGCAGCCTTCTTAACCTGGCCCCCAAACTGATAGGGTGGCTGATGAGAGACTGTCAACTGTGAAAAACAAATAGCAAGAAGTTTTCGAGATGGGAAGTGTTAGGGTGGATCCGGGGCCTTAAAGCTGCAAGCTGAGGGCCTTGCAGTCGGTTTAGTCACCAACACACTCAGCACCGAGTTTGCTACAAAGTGCCTGGGAATATTTCAGTGTCATTTTGTTGGGTAACCAGAAACTTTAGACATGGACTCCCTTTCAAGTAAAGTGCTATGATGGTAATAATAATAAACCCATTGAGGGATCGCATGCAGCCAAGCAGACAAGAAAAGGGAATGTGTTGCCTTTCGGCCAACTCCATCGTATTCAATTCTGTTGCACAGTCTTCCTAATAACAGTCTTGGTTTGCTCATTTTTTTAAGAATCCTCTTTTTACTTAAAAGTGTTCTTCAACCAGTTTGAAACTGAATTCTAAGAGAAAGCCAGTTGTGAGCCAGAGAAGTTGGAGACTGATGTTCTCCTAGGTCTGTTCATGAGCCCTGGGGCCTGCTTTCTCAGACATAAGGAGGCGCATGTGAGATCCCCCCCAGCTACAAATGTTCACATGCTAGGCAGGATGCAGAACTTCAGGGGGTATAAAACAGCGACCTTCCTGAGTTACACGGGACAAATTAATAAAACGGTAACTAGCAATAGAGACCAGCATATAGAGTGTTGTATGGTGTGTGTGTGTCAAGTTTTGTTCAGGTCCTTTGATGTTGGGTACGTGAAACCATCAGTGTGTATGAAGGTGTGTGTGTGTCCGGGAGGATGCAGACGATACTCAACATCTTAAACATTGAAAGGAAAATATGAATGAGACTAAATTATGATCACTCTCCCCTCACTCATCACGTGTTAAGCTGCATCTCTTCGTGTTTTACCCAAGGTCAAGGTGATTACTGAGCTCAAAGGTCTAACAAGTTCACCACAGACAATGCCTCCCTGACAGTATGCACCTAATCCAGCACTACCCAAGTCCACTATTGGGACACACATAATCCAGCTATAAAGCCCCAAATGCAGGTGGAGGTGGTGGTCCTCTTCCTTTGGACCTTCCCTCCTCTGCACCCTCAATAGAAAGTTAGAGAAAGATACTCAAAATCTCTCTTCACCTTTATTCCAGCCCAATCATTTTATTCTTCAAAAAAAGGAAAAGAATTGGAATAATTAACATAATTTTTCCCTGGACCCTATTTTCTTATGTTCACTTTGATTGGACATATGTCTTTTGCCTACCATTTCTTTATCTTGGAATATCTAAACAGCCAGAGTAAAGAAGGCTGTTTTCTTCTTTTCCCTTTCCTTTAAAACTTAAAAGTCGGAGTTCCATAAAAAGTCAAAGTGGGGGACAGGGACTCATCAAAGAAATAATGCAAGAGGATTGCTCAGAACTATGAGTCACTAGTTTCTGTATTGAAAAGCCAACCAAGTAACCAAGCAAATAAGCACAATCATATCAGAGCACGTTGTCAAAATTTTTCAGAATTCCAGGACAAAGAGAAGCTCCTAAAACCTCCTAAAGATAAAGAAAAGAAAATGCAGTTAAGTGGAAGCCAGAAAGCAATGGAGCAATGCCTTTGAAATTCTAAAGAAAATGTTTTCATCCTAGAATTATATACCAAGCCCAACTATAAATCAAGTGTGAGGACATAATAATGGTATTTTTTAATGTACAAGTTCTCAAAAAAAATTTTTGTCCCTTATATCAAAAATCTAAAAAAAAGCTGAGGTTTTTTTTTTTTTTTTTTTTTGTACAAGTTCTCAAAAAAAATTTTTGTCCCTTATATCAAAAATCTAAAAAAAAGTGGGGTTTTTTTTTTTTTTTTTTTTTTACTAAAAGCTACCAGAAGATGAGTTTCACCAATATAAAGGAAGACAAGGAATGAAAGAAATAAGAAATCAGCACAGGAACAGGCGAAGAAATGGTGAAGAGAGGTCCCATGAGGACAGCTGTGGACCGGCCTGGAGGACAAGAAGTCTGAACTAGAGGAAACTGGGAGGTTGTAGGAGACGTTTGTCCTGAGAACAAATGAAATTGATCCAATGCCTGATGTGATCTGGGGGAAGATTTGGACAACTTGTGAAGGGTTTGTGGTTGAATTAGCAAAAAAGACATAAAAATCAAGGGGGGAGAAAAAGATTATTAACTCCAAGAAAAACAAAACTTTGCACAGAAAGGGAAAAGTAATCGATTTACTGCATGGCTCAGCTACAGATAACATTTACATGGTCATAATGATGTAAATACTGAATACCGAGCTAGTTATTTTACAGCATAGCTATTTTTGGAACTGGGAGGAGAGACATAGTTAAGTCAGCCTCTTTTATAGTAGGAAGATAACCTACAGCTGAACAATTGAAAAGTAGAAATAGAAGCATGCCATTAGAGAATTATACCCTAAAACAGGTAAACACAGCTGTCTCAGAGTAGAAAATGAGGTGAGAAAGGGGTGGAGCCTGTTGTTTCTCACAACCAGCTTGTTAATGTAAACTAAGGGCATGTATAAATTTGATAAATATTAAAGCTAAGACAAATGCGTACAAAAACAATCCAGTTAACAAAGGGGTTGGCACCAAGATGGGTTGCTTCTGATACCATAAAACGGGGGGAACCTGAAGCTTCCATTGACAAAATAATTATCCAAACTGGCTTCAATTAGGGGAAAAAAAGACATATATACTTGGAGTCATTGTAGTCAGAAATTAGTGGAATTTTCTGGAATTACACCTTCTAGAACTAATAAGAAATAAGATATTAGAAGTGGGAAATGGTTTACATTATGAAGCAGAGGGCTGGCTTTAAAGAGCTCAGATGATTTTGCGAAGATGTGCATCACCAGTTTATGTTTATAGCTCCAGTGTCTTGAGCCTGTGCTTTCACACAGGGCAAACCATGCTGTGGGTTACATCTATCCCTGGTTAATGGTGATCCTCACCCACATAAGAAGGGGTGATATTGGGAGGTTGGCTACATGTGATCATTCTCCAGTTTACTTCTAATCAGTGATGGAGATTGTCTAAGCTCTGGGGGTCTCCAGCCTTTCTTGTCCTCAGTTTTCAAGAAAAAGATTCAGCGTAGAAACAGTCTGGAGGGAGTCATGGAAAAGGAGAAGGGCTCAAGAAGAAACCACTTGGGAAACGCAGTCCCCTGGTGGCTAGGAAGCTGTGCGTACCACCAGGACGCTGGAATTCAAAATAATGGATCAGATTTGCACAGCCTCATATAAGGCAGTGGAAATGAGGAACAAAAGACAAAAAGACTGGCCCCGCCGTGACTGGCAGTGCGTCCTGTGCCCATCTGTTTGGGTTTACTGAGTTGTCCTTTGCCAGCAGAGTTGGGGAAATGCATAAAAATAATTCCATCCCATCTCAGGCAGGCAGTATAATCAGAAAGGGAATATAATAAACCAATTCGTGGAAATGGTGGGGTGTACCCTGTAAAAACTTAAAGCCAGCATCTCTGAGCCAGGGTTGACTTCCTCAGTAAACTTTTGCTGAGTTTCCCAAGACAGCATGTCTCTTTCTTCTTTTCCCAGAAGCCGTCCCAACCCAAAAAGCCTTTGGAAATAATGTCCTGTGCCAGTTCCCTAATCCCACAACTCTACAGCAGATTATCCCAAAATAATGTCATTAGAAACGCCAGACTGGATTCTCAGTTGATTGAAGTATAAGTTGATATGAAGTCAACTGCAACTATAAAATTGGACGATAAATCCTAATGTCCCTTGAACAACAACCACAAAAATGTGGGGAGGGGGTCCTTCAGTAAAACCTGGGCTTCTTCGTGTCTCACAAATCATGACGCTTGGACTCCTTACGTAAAATAGTGAGGCTCTGGGCTTCCCTGGTGACGCAGTGGTTGAGAGTCCGCCTGCCGATGCAGGGGACACGGGTTCGTGCCCCGGTCCGAGAAGATCCCAAATGCCGCGGAGCGGCTGGGGCCGTGAGCCATGGCCGCTGAGCCTGCGCCTCCGGGGCCCGTGGTCCGCCGC